>NW_021681191.1:32447-64424 GCF_001412515.2 Diachasma alloeum | reverse complement strand
CGAGCGGGGAAGTCGAAAGGATTTCTCCGAGATATACTGTGGTGTTGGCTTGAAAGATGGCCACGGGAATGGTGGGCGAATAGCTCAGCGCAGCCAGGTGCATAACTGATGGTAGCGAGCGTAGGGGGATGCTCCTGCATCCCCCACAAACGGGAAAAGAGTTATTTCGGAACTCTTAGTGACGACTTTGTTGTTTCCGGCGTTATCCGGCTCGGCGAAACAAATGTCGTGCACATGGGCCCGTGGGTCTGGAGTAGAGATCGTCCTCCTGTCGACCCGACCATGTGCCGACATTCGAGTACCCGGAGACGGTGACGTGCGATGACCGAAGCGGTAACTGGTGGCCGAGAGTGTGGGTGGTCGTGAAGTGGGTAACAGGGTTCCACTTTGGTCGGATCAGCCTCTCGGCGTCCCAGGCTCTGAGGAGCCCCGGCTGATTCGCATTTAATTCTGAAAAACCCTCCCGAGTCGAAATACTCGAGAGGCGAAAGCCTACTGAGAGAGTGAAAAAACCCTCCAGGACGAGAGTAAATTCACTTTACATGGATGATTAGGCCGTGAGGCTTAATTTCCAGACTGAAATAGTGGCTGGTGACGCTTGGCATAAGATACTCCTGGTGGACCTCGCCCACTCTACCGTGTCACACTGATGCTAGCTGGGCAACCCTTTGCCCGGCCACAGAAGTCCTCTGAGTGGACGAGTTTGCCTCAGAGGCCGGTTTTCGTCGAACCTCCCGTGAAGGTTCGGCTGGCGCCCGACTATTGAGCGATAGAGACGGCTAAAAAGTAGTTTGGATTTTTCCTGGGTGAACAACCCGGGAAAATATCCTTACAATCTATTTTTGGGCAACCGAAAGACCGACAAATTTCTTCGAACGCATAAGGAGCAAGACTAAACTCTGTTTCTTGTTCTAAACGTCTTGACTCATAATCAGCAATGCTGTTATCAGTTGAGCTGATGTATGAGGTCAAAATCCAGAGATTACGCCTCTCGCACCACTGCCAGATCTCTTTTGCTAACTTGCTGAGGTTCAGGATCTGAATACCTTCCATACGATTAATATAAGAGATAGCAGTGGTATTGTCGATGCCCAAGAGGATATTGCAATTCTGAAGATCCTTTGCAAAGCATTTCAGAGCCAAAAAGGCTGAAAGCAATTCTAAGTAATTTATGTGATGACCTCGCTCTTCAAGGTTCCAGAACCCGTGTGCCCTCTGTTACTCAGCAAATGCACCCCATCCCGAACCAGAAGCATCCGAGTGAATTTCTAATTCGTATTTAAAATCATTGATAGGATTACCAAGAGAATCTATGTTAAGCAACCACCAATTGAGGTCCTCATTCAGGGTTGCAGGTAATTGCATCCTAGCCTTGAAGTTATTATTTAGTCTTTCTAGCGCTAGATACTTTTCTCTCTCAAGATCTTTGAGGTACACCCCACGATACCGAAAGGCATGACAATAGGATCCTAAGGTTCCGATAAGAAGATAATTCCCGAATTCGACAATAAGTTCGAGAATGGAATCTTGTAATCAGTTCTCTGGCTTCTATTCTTTTATCAATAGGTAACAAAATTAGAATTTTTTTGGAATTGAGAATAAAACCCAAAAATCTACACTGTTTACTTGGCACAGGCGAGCTCTTCATAATTAATTAAAAAACCAAGTTTGATGAGTAAATTGAGAGCTTCTTAGACAAAAATTTCACAACTCTCGTATGATTCTCCTACAATGAAAATGTCATCGAGATATATGACTACCTCAACACCATGCATCCTCAATTGAGATAATACTGGTTTCATGATTTTAGTAAATACGTAAGGAGCAGTATTAAGTCCAAAAGGGAGACAAGTGAACTCATATAGGTTCCCTTGAAAACAGAATCTAAGATATTTGCGGTCATGTTCATGGATGGAAACCATATAATAGGCGTCCTTAAGGTCGATTGTTACCATGTGACAATCAGGAGACATTAAATCCCTGGCAGTACCTAAGTCCTCTAGTTTGAAGTGCTCTGTAGTGATGAATTTATTGAGACTCTTCAAGTTTAGAATGAGGCGAGAGGATCTATCAGGCTTAGGTACAAGAAAAATAGCCGAAATGAACTGATTCTGAGATGGCTCGCATGTTTTTATTGCCCCTTTCTCTTGCGACTACAACAATAACATGTGTATCTCTGAGAGTTCATCTGGAGACCAATCTCGCTCTTCAGGGAGGGAGAATTGTTGTGGTTACGAATCGAAGGGAATTTAATATCCAGATATCCATCCTCTGATCGTTTCATCCTCAGATAAAGAAGACCAGGCCTCAAAAAATTCTCTCAATCTACCGGCATAATTACTTAAATGACCTATTTCCTCCTGCGGTAGGGATGATCTCTCCTGGAGGAGTACCTGGACCGAGGTCTCTGTGGGGTCTTCTTCTCCCGAGGCCCCAAATTCGTGTGCCCGCTCGACCTGTTCTGCTGCTTCTTCACAGGGGGTTAGAGCGGGCGTTTGGCGTTTTTTGAGAAGTCGTCATTTGGAGTTTTTTTCGGTTTTTAAAAATCATAACTGGTTTTTTCTAGACACTTGGAGGTTTTGATGATGTTATTTAGCTCCTTGTCGAAGAGTAATTCTCCTATTTTTACTTCGTTAAGTGCGTCCTTCAGGGTCGGGTTCAGATTGGTTAGGATTAATGCTCTTTTGCTTTGGGATTCCTCCCTCTGGACTTCAAGCAGTAAACGACATGCGTCACTGATTAGACCCACGCAAGATTTCTTTGCTTCGGGCTCAAGGGGTTCATCTTTCTTAAGAATCACCATGGAGTTCAAGGCTTGACCAAGGGCTGACAAACATATTGAAAATTTTGTCTGTTTGCTGACAATTCTAGCATCCCTACTCAATGCCTCCTCAGGCAGTGACGCCTTGATTCCTGCATTTAGTCGGAGGGCATTAAGTTCCTTACAATGCTCTCGTGTGGAATATTTTTTAATAATTTTCTTTTGTTCCTCTTTAGGGAATCCTTTAGAGAGAATTTCCCCCTAACGAATAGCAATATTTGTATTGATAGCTGGGCCCAAAGGATTATCCGGGTCCAAGCGTTTTCCTAATAATTCAGACATCTCAGGGTCGAGTGGACTAATCTCTTCTGTTTTTACCTCACTTGTAACCTGAGAGGTTTCCCTACATGTCGAGGTAGCTGGGACGTTGGCATTCCTTGGAGACTCCTCGGAGAGGTTACGTTCTCTTGAATGATGTCCAGTGTCACCTCTGTGAAGACTGGAGTCCCTAGATCGAACTCTACTGTTGTTTCATTACGGAGTTCTGATACTATTCCTCGATCGGTGTCGACTTCTGGATCAACGAGAAGTCCTCGAGTGAAGGCTTGACGAAAGTTGACGAGTCAGAAAATCGCGAGTCCGATGCACTACCAGAGCTGGAAGATCTCTCACCTGGAATCCAACGAGAATAACGTCACGCAAGGCCTAATCAAACCCAGGACTCTTGTCCAGGAGTGATTACCAGCGACTCCAAACAGAAAAAAACTCATGAATTCGTGTCCAAGTTATTCTCAGATCGATCTGAGAATCAGAGACTCTTGTCCCTCTGTTTGTTTATTTTATCCCTTTTGAACTCATCGTGGGGACTAGAGGCTTCTCTAGTTGCCACATATTCTATTCACGATGCCACTTCTAACCTAAAACAAAAGGGAAAATTCTACGCAATTACTTACGGTGTCTGCGATGTTTACGAGAACGTTTCTTTTCTAATTTTCTCTCGAGGCGAGGGAAAAGTTTCTTCCAACGACTTTCGTCATCAAAATCTGGACTGTAACGTCTTTTTCTCATTATTTTAGCGGACAATTAATTTTAACCTGTTGACACTTCTGCACAAAAAAAGGAATGGCGTAGTACCACACAACCAGTGTGGAGTGACGTGGGGAAAAATTTTTTTGGGGACTTTTAACTTATGGCATCTGTAGAAATAAGGGTACTACTAGTGATCCGAGGAAGAGGCGCGAAATAGAATTCCCTCCCGAATACTACTCGAGCTTCAAAATTAATCAGGTAATTCCCTCAAGGCTCCCTGCACACAAACAAAGTCTTCACATTTTTCAGGAAAAATTACTCGTTCTTCGCACTCGTGATTTTTTAACCTGAAAAACTTGACTTCTTCGTTTGTTTGCAATGAACCTATCGGGAATTTTTCGATAATTTTGAAGCTCTCGTGGTATTACTTGCGGAAACTACTATGATTTTTTAAAGTCGTGGGATATTGGAGTGAGATTTCTCATGCATTGAAGATCGATTATACATGTCTAAAAACGGATAATTAGTGCAAAAAAAAATTGTTTATTGTTCATTTGCCGCGCAGATTTTTAAAATGTTGAAAATAATCCAGGGCCTCCAATTTTTGAGCTACAGATGTTTTTTGCTTCCGAATGGAAGCATTGCAATCGTTCGATTTTCACATTTTCTAATTTGGCTTGGAAATGATGCAGAATGGTCTGAAACATAAAAATACGAAGTTTGGGGACCATGCCTGTGCGTGACACGGTCCAGTCGGTGGTCATTTTGTCATAAATTTGATAATTAAACGGGAAAAATCATTCCAAAAAGTTTAAAATTTTTTCAGTTAATTGCTATATTTTGAAACTAACTCCGAGCCAAACTTCAGCTTGATCCGTCAATTAGTTTTTGAGCAATAGCCATTCGTTTTTTAACCTTTTCTCGCAAATATCTCGGAAAATACCCAACCAATTTCAATATTTTTTTTTCAAAATATTCAGCATGATGTCCTCTATCTAAATCAATCAAAATATATATACCCGTTCATAAAAAGTTTTTGAAGTATTTGGCTTTTTCTGTTTTTGACTTGAAATCCTTTTTCGCGCTCTAACTTGAGTAAAAATTGAGATATCGATTTGAAATTTGGCATGAGACTATCTCCTATCATCGCAAGGATCGGTGTGGAAGATGAGTTCAATCTGTCAATTAGTTTCGGAGATATTCAACTTTGTATGTAAACCTACTGTCTTGAATATCTGAATAACGAGTCAACCGATCTCAATGATTTTTTTTTCAGAATATTCGACTTGAGGTTCTCTATCTCAGTTAATCAAAATATATATACCCGTTTATATTGACCTGAAATTTGGCATGAAGCTGTCTCTGATTATTGCAAGGACCGGTATGGAAGATGGGCTCAATCGGTCAATTAGTTTCGGAGATATTCAACTTTGAAAAAAAAAGTGATATGGAAGAAAATGAAATGAAACGACAAAGACTCATGAGAGGTGCAGAAAAACAGAAGCTCTGGAAAACAAGAGATGCAGCGAGGATGACTGGAGAAAACCTCAATGGGGAAACAAATTAATATACACTGTTAGAAAACAATTTAAATTTCATGGAAAATCTGGTAGCAATTTTTATGAGAGTGACATTGAGTTTAATTTAGGACGAAAAAGGTTATGAAATTTCAAGTTTTAGGTAGAATTCAGGAAAATTCATGAATTTTTAGCGAAAGTGAAATGAAAACTTCACAACTTCATTGAATTTCCAATAAAACATGAATATTCAGGAACAAAATGACCTGAATTTCCAAATTTTCCCTCAGTTTTCTTGATTTTCCCAGTTTTCATGGAATAAAGGAATTGAAAAATGAAGTAATCCAGTAATTTTCTCATGATTCGGTTAAGAAATCGATGAAATACTTGATTTTTCAATGTCAAGATTTCCTGAAATTTCAGTGGAAAATTCAATTGTTTAAAATTTCCAGGATTTGACACGAAAAATTCAGACGAAAATTTTTAACAGTGTAGTAGGAATTTATGAGAACGAAAAAAAATAATGGATAGAAAACATTTATCAAAATGGAAAGTGAACATAAACACTATACACCTACACAAACCTTCTTCAATAAATGAACAGAAAAATTCCATCAATAAACCGCCTAACAACTGCGATACTAAACATATAGAAGAACAAAATAATAAACATATTCTAGCTAGACATTTACTATAAAACGCATCCATTCGGAAGCCCGCAATCAATATATTGATGGCGAGAAAAGAATAGACGCCCTACTCAGTGGAATATGTACAGCCGCATGGCTGCAGTCGCCTACTAGTTTTTCAAAATTAAAAAAAAATGTGTACAATAACAATTATGAATTTTTTTTTTTAATTTGACTCCTACACAGCCAATTTCGTTTTCTTTACTATAAAAATTTGCGCCGTTCATGTAAAATAGGCAGAAAAATTATCCTTAAAATATTTTAAAAAAATTCTCGATTCTTTCAGAAATAGTTTTCACGCAATCCTATATGAATGGAGCAATTTTTTTATTAAAATAATATCGAAATTAGCTGTGTAGAAGTTGAATTTTAAAAAACTAATTCGTAATTGTTATTGTACACATTTTGTCAAAAACTTTGAAAACAAAACTCTGTAAATCAAACATTGGAGGCCCTGGACTATTTTCAACATTTTAAGCGTTTGCGGGGTAAACGAATAATAAACAAGTCTTTTTTTTTTTGCACTAATTATCCGTTTTTAGATATGTATAATCGATCTTCAATGTATGAGAAATCTCATTCCAATAGCCCGCGACTTTTAAAACTCATAGAAGTCTCCCCTTAACACTGGATATTCTTATTAGATTGGAGATTCAAATAAATTAAGGAATTCTTTTTTTTATGCCCCTTAAAATTCTGGAATTTCACTGAATTTTCTGTGAAAACTGAAATTTCATGATTTTTCCCCCTGAATCGCATTCAGTGTCACTGTCCTGAAAATAGGTAGTCAACTGTCCATGAAATTTCATTTTTTTTACCAGTGTACGCATAATTTACGTTTTGCTAAACGTAAAACACGCTTCGTTTAGACGTAATTTACGCTTTGATAAACATAAAATACGCTTTGTTTATGCGTAATTTACGTTTTCCTTTCGACCTTAAAACGCTTCTTTAAAGCCTAAATTCCGGAACATTCATAACGGAAAAAAAGCCACCAGACATAATATCGACGTTAAGGGTAAATTACGTTTATCAAGACGTAATTTACGTTTAGGTTTTCCTGTGTGTATAAATCAGTAAATTGGCAACTTCAATAAGTTGATAACAAATTGCAATTTGAAAAATCACAACAAAGTAGTATCAAACTACATGACACTCCACAGTTTCTTTGGAATCAACTCTCAATACTCATAATCACAAAAAATATTATCACCAAAACAATACTAACTCGAACTTCAATTACCCCGATCCAGGTGGTCAAATACTCTGAGTGATCCGGTTACTAATTCCTCAATTATCATCACAAGTAAGATTATTGAGGTGATACAAAACTTCAAATACTTCACATACGCACAATTTCACATACATACAACTATACACGTGTTAAATTTGTATATGTTAAATTGTCAAATGTTGAAAATGCATGTGTTGAATCTGTCTGTTGAAATTTACATGTGTTATTTTGACCGATAACCCATATTGACACCCCACAACAACCCTATGGATTCGATTTTGGTGAGCGACCTTTTGTATAATTCTTCCCATTAAAAACTCGTCAAAATGCATCGTATCAGGATATAAAAATCTCAGGTGAGAGCGTCTTCTATAGTATTATCAAAAGACACTATCAATTTCACATAACCTTCCCTCCCCCGTAGACCTCAAAAAAATTTCCATCGAACAACAAGCTCATAAAAAATCAACGAATCCAATACAATGTGTTCTCAACTCGGACACCTGTGCTCTTGAATTTTGTTCCCTCACCCCATAACTTAGAAGTATCCAACAAGATACGAATAGCCAACGGTCACGTTTTCTCATCCGTCACGTATGCATATCTTGGGACATCCCCCAACTGGAAAACTACCCTTGCCACATTGGTGCCTAGGCTGCCGTAGTTGTATATACCCTTGGCTATTTTACCCCCGCCCCGGTCACCTCATACCGTCCTCGCCTCCTCAGCACCCCTTTTCTCTTCATCCTCTTCTTCAAAACCCCAGGGAAAACCCCCTGAGCCGGACGTACGTGGTCAACGTGGGCCAAACTGTCGGCAAAGTTACGTAAAATAGTTAGCGACACTTCCACACACCAGTCCCACTCCTTTCTCCGCTCCCCTCCCCCCTTTCATGTGCCATCTACTCCCATTTTACCCCCCTTTATTTGATCCACATGTACCTCCTTTTCCCTCAGATGTTTCATGCAGAGGAGGACCGTTGTATCCTGTCCGTCGTACACTGATATATGGCTGAGTACTGAGACCTCAACCCTTAGGGGGGAGAAGGTGGCAGGCGGTAGGTAAGCTCCCTGATACAAGTAGTACGTGACCAATATAAACGGTGGTATGATATGTGTGGATCGTATGGGGCTATTTGTGTTCAACGAGAGGTTTTAGATTATACATTACGTATTTTGATGATTTTGAGGGGTTGAATCCAGCCATTTTTATGATTTTTTGGGGAGGAATTGACGTTGGATGCTCTCAATATTATTGAAAAAAGATATTTCATTCTTCTTGCAGGTAGAAATTTGGCACAGATTCAGAGTTGAATTAGACCGTGAGGAATCAGAAGAGTATTGGTCAGTACTAGGCGATCCTAGGAATGGGCCACAATTAGTCTAGAGTTTGCCTAGACCAGCATTGGCTAATACTGGGGCAGCCTTAGCCTCGGTTCATTCTTAGAAGGAGAACAGCAGAAGAAATTCATTCCCCTATTACTTCTGTTGGCCAATCATTTGGCCCTGATCCAATGTCAGTCTAGCATTAAGGTGATAAATCTAGACGGATCCTTATTGGATTGTTGCCAAGTCTTCGCCTAGTTCTGATGGAATCTTGGCTGCAAGCATTAGGTCGGGAGTTGACCGCATAAGGCTGAGGCACCCAGTGTTATGTCATTTGAATAAAAGCAAAGCTTGGAATATGTTGAGGGTCGGTCCGTCAGGGCAAGACTATTCGTTGAATCGTCTGATACTCTTCATGATTGTTTCCTGAGATGCATCGCTGTTAGGAGATAATGACTGAACTAAACTTGGCCGCGGTTAACACATTCCTACTCTCTTACCAGAGTGCTGAGACCTAGGTCGGGTCAACACCAAACCGGGCTTGATTGCTAAGTATTCTTTTAGATATAGGTGAAGCTTGCTTTATGGTATATAAGTACGAGTTGAATTCCTGAACCTTGCATAACTACTATTGGTCCAAGGGGATGCCAAGGCTATAGAATCAAGGCTTGAAAGATCAGCTATTGGTCCATTCTTGGAATACGATACACCAGGGTTGAACCATGGATTGGATCTTCTAGTATGATTAGGAATCCATACATGACTATTCGTCCATTTGAAGAAGGATTACAAGGACGATATTGGAGATGTCCTGCTACCCCTCAATTCTGACGAATCTGCCAGGATTGGCTCAGTATTCACCCATGCACCAACAACCTTCGCCCTGCAGCTGATACCAAAGTATGGATTGTATTCAATCAACTTAGGAGTCATAACACAGGACCAAGATTGATTGCCAAGTATTAGCCCAGCTCTAGGGAAACCAGAGCTGTAAGCATTCAGCCAAAAGTTGTGTGCCATTATTAACCAAAACCAGCATAATTGGACATGTTGATGCTTGTCTTGGTTCTCATATCACCATTTCTATTCCCTGAGATTCTGAGGACTGCCCTCGGGCAAAAACCAGTCACAACTTAGCCACTACCACCACCCCTTCCTACTCTCTAGCATGGACAAGTGAGTGGAAACCAGTTGCGAACAATTTTATTCCATTGGTGTATAACGCATACTAAAACGTACTTTGCTCTGAGGCGAACCCGGTTGTGTGGCTCCCCTTGCTGTCCCTCTGGCACACACAAGCCCGAGAAAAGCCTTCCTTCGACACTAACCAAGAGGGGCAAGAGGGAGGATCGAGAATGAGGGGGCTCTAAACACCAACTTCAACTCACTAGTACTGAGTATTGTACCTCAGTACAACGTAGAAACCCAAACCCCATTCGTCCACCTTCCTCGAGAGATGAAGCGGTAACACCCGCAGGCGTCTTTTCCTAACCCTACTGTTATATAACGTATATCATTGTGCATGTTGCCTTAAAGTCTTGATGAGAAATACCCAGAGTGGTCCAGCAGGCGCTCGCTAAAACCCTCTGGGCAATACTCGTGATTTTCCATGGGCTTAAGATTGCTGTTCACTGAAGTAATAACCGATTTTTGACGTGAATATAAGTTCTTGATTTAGAAAACTTATTTTGCGGTCAATATTTTTGCCGCGTGGTGATGAATATATTCGTCGGAATGGAGATGTCAGTAGTAAGCACGCGCTATGATCAGACGCACTAATCATGAGATGAATTCTGTATAGGTTGATTGAATGTAAATTGAGAATGTGCTCAGAAGCCATATACCGCGGTAGAGAGTAATGATTGGGCCGGGCTTGGTCGAGGATTGGCTGAGCACTGGCCTTTATCCAATGTTGGCACTTAGGCTGACCCAAAACTGCATTAATGTGGGATGGATAGCACTGGGCGAAACTTGGTTACCAAGTGGTGGCCGAGGTTGAACCGAGGGGAGATTGAAATGAAGCCGAAGTCAGACATTGATTTCTCATCAGTATTCAATCCGAAATGAGACGCCTCGATCCTAATTTTAGCATTCGGTTTTGTTAACAAGCGTATCTACCCCGCGACGCATAAAAATGATAGGATAGGTTCACAATTAAAAGCTCATGATTGAAAGAATCTTTTCCGAATCACGCCAATCTCAATCAAAATCACTTCATCGTGGATCCGTTATCAAATCAGTACTCGATCCATGAGACTAGCAGAAAAAATAGTCACTCTCAAACGTAAGAACTTAGATGTAAATGCCGGCCTGAAACTATCATTGAGATTGATGATAGTTTTCCCCCCTGGTCCCTGAGCCTATCTATAAATTTTCTCCAAATGCGCAATCAACAATTATAACTGTCAATGAAAAGAAGTGGGAAATTGCTCTAGTTTTCATATTGTATAGTTATTGTTACTAATAAATTAGCAATTTGCTTCCGAATGGTCCATCATTTTCACCTATGGTATATAATTCGTTATTTGTTTTACGGTATTATTAAATTGAATGAGATTAATTTGTAAGCAATTATGTCAGATTTTCAACTTAGCTAAATGTAATCATTATGATTATTCTTAT
Organism: Diachasma alloeum; assembly: GCF_001412515.2. Classification (NCBI taxonomy): domain Eukaryota; kingdom Metazoa; phylum Arthropoda; class Insecta; order Hymenoptera; family Braconidae; genus Diachasma; species Diachasma alloeum. Next base: position 53,247 of record NW_021681191.1, on the reverse strand, counting down.
TAGCCCTTTCTTTCATACAACCGATTGTCTTCTTTGGCGGTTCTATCACTCCCCTCACCCCTTTGTTGCTTGACGGGCTGGCATTCTCGTCTTAATTAGGTGGCATTTACTTCAGAAGCTACATGTTTCCTATTCACGTTTCGGTGTTTATATTTTTGTTCAATGGTTTCCTAGTTATTGAAATTGGTTTTTTTATCGCCTCTATATTCCACAGGTTTGTCGTCTACATTACCCACGTTTAGGCTGCTGTCGTCGATTATTATTAATATGTAATGAAAAATTCAAATTCTACCAAAATAAAATATTCTCGCAATTTCCGTTCTCAAAAAGTACAAAAAATTTGAAAAATTCTATATAAGTCAACACAACAGTTATTCGAAAGAGCATCCGAACAATTTTTCAAGCCATCATTCAACGAATTCAGAACATTGTTTCAGCTATCGTGAGACAACTGATTTTTGGAAACATTCTAAAATAGAAAAATTTATGACATGAATTAAATTTTAATTAATGTCGATGGAGGGTTCAACAATACCTACACTGAGAAAAAAAATTTCTCATATCTGGAACATATTTTCTTAAGAGAAGTAAATTATTTTCAATGGCTTAAATCTCAGAATGTGTGCACTTCACGGACTTCGAATAAATTTTCGTTCATCACTATTGTTTCGCGTTACGTCATGAATATTTTGTATATTGCAATATTGAAATTGCATAACGAAAAAATCATGAAAACAATAAAGACTAGAAGATTGGCGATTCTTCTACGCGATTTAAGTAAGTTCATTTGCGACAAAATCATACTTGAGTACAAGAATATTTTAAAGCATGAGGCCTTTCTAGGGTCATGTGTGTTGAGATGCCTGAGAGAATTAAGCAATTGAGGAAAATTTACTTGTCTCAAGAAAATATGTTTCAGATAATAGAAAACTTTTTTCTCAGTGTAACTCTGAGAAAAAAATGATTTAATTCTATCAATTCATTAGCAAACAATTGAAGGAAACGTTCGTCTCACTCATACATACACACATACGTACGGACATGGTCTAAAAATTGCATTTTCGGACTTTTTGGATTATAATGGACCGATACAGTGAGAAAAAAAAATATTTTTGCCAAATATTTACTTGAGAGAAGCATTTATTTTTTCAAAATCGTATTTCTTCAATCGAGTTATTCCCAGAGGAGCTTGACTAGGTTTCAATTACAATAATCATGTTGCTCTAGAGGATGAATATGTTGCACATGACCTTGGATAAATTATTCATGTTTCCTAAATTTCTGGTTTTCGAGAAGGAAGAATTTCAATCAGCTTTTTAATGTTGATACTTATTGAAGGAGTTCACTCTTTCAATAAGTATGATCATGTTAGGTTATAACTAACATGATCATCTTCTGGAGCAATATAATTGATAAAATTGAAACCTAATGAGGATTGCCTGAGAATGATTCGAACGGAGAAATACGGTATTGAAAAAATAAAAACTTGACTCAAGTAAATGGATATTTGGCAAAAAAAATTTTTTTTCTCAGTATATATATACACAAGAAATCCGAAACTTAAATTTGAACGATTACAAAGCTCTCATTCGGAAGGCAAAAGAATAGTGCTTTATTGTATTCGAATTCCAATTTCCTTGATGATTCATTTCCATCAACTTTATCTCAATAATCTTTCTCCGTCACCCCCCAAATCCAGGTCTACCTAACTACCCAACACTCCATTTTTTTTCAAAACTCGATTATAAATTCAAGTCCGGAATAAAACTCCTGGATAATTTTCCGGGGAAAGTTTGAAGATTGTGGAGAAACTGAGTAAAGGAGGAGGGGAGAGTGAAGTGAGAGAAGGGGTGCAGGGAGAGTACCTCATCTTGCCCAAGGTCGGCTCCAGGAAGTGAATGGGTCAAGTTCGAAAGGAGAAAGAGAGGAAAAGTGCATCCAAAAGAAAAGGGGCCAACGGGTGATGAAGAGAAGTAAAAGGAGAGAGGGAGATGGACGAATAGATGGAATCGGATGAAAAACTTTGCGAAATAGGTTCCAAGATTTTTGTTCACTCCTTTTTTTAGGTTTCCCCATTTTTTGTTGTTTTTCAGTCTTACTTTTGTTCTTCTAGAAAGGGGAACAGAGATGGAGAGCTGACTGGGGTGGTTAACCCGCTTCAAGTTTTGCCATTAGGACGGCTGGTGGGAAGTTTCTCCCCGAGACACTTTCAAAGTATGACCCTGAAAACTAGAGGCATTGGCAAATATGTATTTGAGGAGATGCACGTGAGTTGCAGCAAGCGCTTTTATGAACCAGTTTTAGAATGTATCCCTAGATTGGGAGCAAAGATTTGTAAGTGAATTGGCCAGAGGGGATTTTAATCCATCGTCTTGTAAACGTAGTTTTGATACACGTGACTTGTAACACTGGCCATTGATAGCTAGCAAGATATTTAAATCAATAATGTATTTGTGGAAATCTAAGAATTTTCATCACATGTACAGAATAAGTAGTGGAGGGTGGAAATCAAATTGTGGGTCTCTGGTTTTCTAGAAGTTTTTGGAAAATTATACAATTTTTTCATAAGAAAATTCTAGGTATTTCCTGAAATTTAACGAACATTCCGGAGTAGAAATTTAGCTTAGTTCCCTAGTCTAGATCAGATACTGATTCAATACTGGTCAAGATTCTGATCGAAGTATCCAGATTAAACATGGCCTGGTGAATTCTTGTTCTATTCTGATCAGTAGAATCCTAACTGGATCCATATTAAATGAATCTTAGTATTTTGAACAACCATGGATCTAAGCAAGCGTTACATTTCTGATCGTAACTGGTGAAAATCAACTTTTACTGATCAGCCTCTTATTCCAGTCTAATTGAGTTTCCATTCGAATTGATCTTTGAAGACTGCAAGCATTGATATTGAAATATCTATATTTCTAGCTGCAACTTGAGTGGAAATTGCAATTAGAGATTAATCCATAAAACGTTCGTTTGGTTCCACTCTTGTCAAAATTCTAGGATTCGATCTATCGTCTTCGTACTGGATCTCATGCGCATTCAGTCGTCGCTTGAATGATCAGCATAGGGTCAGAATTGAGCCAGAATAGGGCCAAGTTGAATTCAAATACGTTTGTCAAACCAGATCGGATAGTAATCTAGAACACCTCATTAGAAAGTCAAATCTGTATCGGATCTGTACCTGATCTGAAGGCATCCAGTCGTGCTGGATACCAGAGTTCATATTCAAATGAGGACTGATATGAGCACTTCATTTCCGGAACCTGATATCCATCTGTTTGGAATTAGAAATAAAAGGCTTGTTTGGATCCAAGTCTGATCAAAATGCCAGGATCCAATCTCTCTTCGATATCTGCTTTCTGTGTAGTAATGCTTTAGTTACTGATCGTAATCAAATACTCATTCCTATTTTAATTGTTAGTTTTCTGCTTCATGACTCATGTCTCATTTACGTTCAACAATATAATGTACAGCTAAAAAACTTCAATCAATTAAGAAATTTTTCGTACTAGACATGATCCGGATTCAGTCGGGGGTTGACTGGGCAGGATAGAATCAGAATTGGCTGAGCCCTAGCGGATTCAAGAATTGTCATTCAGATTTCAGGACTTTATCAGATCCTCAAAGTCTAGTCAGGAAATCCTGACCACTATAGCACCTGATCTGGGAGCAGACAGCCTCAGCTAAAATGTGACTGGAGTTGTTAATTCGGGTCTGATTCTCTTGTCACTACCCGATCAAGTTTCTGGAGACCAATCGGAACGACAACCCCCAGAAAAGATCTACATTGATCAGGATAGAAGCTGAATCCACCCTACCTGATTGTATTGAAATAATCATCTCTCAACCTGACCAACTTCGGTTTGAAAAGCCTCATCAAGAATTCCTCATTGCCATCAGATCTGTACCTGACCAATAATCAGATAACCTGATCTGAATTTCCCTTCAGAAAATTCCATTGAAGATTCCACACCAATTACTAATTCTGATAGACTGCAAATAAAGATTCCAAAAATCTAAAAAAAAAATCTGAAGCGAAAGCGCCAAATTATGCCTTAAACTACAATTGATGTGGACAAATGAAACATTCTTAAAATTGTCCAAAGGCTTTTCGTTTTTTCTCTTCTCCATGTCAATAAAAATGAACACATAAGAAGACCAAAATACATAAAACTAGAAACCACGTGGGAACTAACTACCGCATCTAAGCAACTCTACGTCCCTTCCACCATCGTGAAAACTTTTGGCCATTTGGTTTTATGCTCCGATTAAATACGATGGAAAACTCGCATCGCAAAGGGGAGAATCTCGGATTCTAGATACGGGTACAGAGCAGAGATGGCCAGAGCGATTGGCAAACAGCCCGCACATCCGGATAGGCTTGGTTTTCCAAAGCAGTTTCCATTTTTGAATTCTAAAAATTCTCAAGTCATAGTAAATTCTTTTGCTTCATTGATTTTTGCCTTATGGAACACTATATCTATAAATCTCTTCCGCTGTACCTTTCCTAAGTAAATTAAAAATATCAGCATTCTAAAAAAAAATTTTTTTCATTTCCTCTAATCCACTTTTTCTGTGAAAAAACGAAGAAATCTCTCTCTGAGGCTTCCACCCACCTCCTCCTTCCGCCGCTGCACCCTTCCTCTACCCATGGGAATCAGAAAGATGGATGCAGAACACCTGACTGTGTCGCAAAAGACTCAGCAAAAGATCCAAAACAAGGAGAAAAAATATCCTGAAAAAAAAATTACATAAAAAATTGTAGAGGCGTTTCTGACGCCCACGTCACTAGCGTTCCCTCCTTCCCGTGAGGGGGGCTCAATAGGAGGGGGGCGGGGGCGGTCCAGGGATTGGACTACAACGGCGACGACTCCGGGACGCCCGCCCAGTTTTAGCGCAACTTGCAATGCGCAGGGGAAAAACTCCGCTGACCTCAATATTCCCTCTCTCCCTCCCTGCCCCTTCACCCCCTTCTGGTTTACCCAGGACTTCCGTCTCTATCGTCCTCCGGAGCTTTCGAATCCGATTTTTTCGAACTCTTAAATTCTCTGTAATTTTTTTTTTCAATATCGCACTGCATTCTATTTTTGTGGTTTTCGAAAATTTCCTGTGGACGTAGAAGGATGGTGTACGGCGGAGCGGAGAGGGGCATGGTGGAGGAAGAAGGTGGGAGAGAATTTGAGGGTAACGTCGTGAATGTACCGAGAACACCTGGCCTCATATCAATATCGATGAGACAGGCTTGAGACGTTTTAGAACCGCGAGAAGGAGAGACTGAGGAGAAGGAGAAGAGTTTGGAACAGTTTGGCACATGATCAGTAGCCGGTGTCGGAGTTTCGTCTGGGGAAACTGCTTATGAAGAAAATTATTTCCAATGTATCAAGAATGATTAGGAAGAGAGTAGAAAATTTTTAGTGATGATTGCAGAGGTAACTGACCTTTTTCCTCGAGAAACCTCTCATTCTGAGCAAATGTTATCTTGTATAAGTTTTCGGCAAATGCAATCGTCAAGCGATCTTTTTACTTCTACAATGTGTTGACTATTCATGTCAACTTGTAGAAAGTGAATTAGGAGTTTGAGGCCTGCGGGTGATGACAAGTTGCAAGCTTACCTGCAACAAATAAGGAAGACAAGCAAATTAATGATAATGATAGTTCTTTCAGATAAGATTGTTTGACCATTAAAATGTATACTTCCTGTTGAAAAGTGGGACGTATGTTGGCCTAAGCGGTCGACAGCAATCATGGACTGGTTAATAAAGAAACTAATGATGAGGGCTCGACAAAAATTTGTCTTTTTATTTCTACTAATCAATTAATTATTGCAACCGTCTACTTTTTCGATTTTCTTTGTTTTTGATTGTTCAAATAAGGAATTGGACAAAATTGTATGGCTCCCTACGGAAGTTATCTCATAACTAAGATTAAAAACGTGCATAAAAAAGTACTTCTCACCAGTATCGACCGGTACCGGGGGAAAATTCACTTGTGAAAAGTTCTAAAAATACTTGTCCCAAGTATGTTTTTTGTTCTTGAGTGAAGTACCACATCTGCCGATCAAGTAGAAATGGTATACTGTGAGGAAGTACGTTCACTATTTTCTGCCAGTTCTTTTGGGACTTTTCACAAGTACCATAAGTCCTAGTGAAAACTAATTTGTGACCTTCTCTGGAGTACTTTTATGACGCGATTTCAATACTTCCAATTGATAACTTCATTGCAAGAAGTGAATATTATCACCCGGTAGAAGGAGTTTTCTCGGGAATATTTGCAAACAAAAATGTTGAATAGAAGAAATTTTGTTGAAAAAAATCAACAGATCGTGATTATTATGGGTGCTTTCGAAAATTATCGATGATATTCTTTAATTAGCGGGAAAATTTCTTATAGAGGAGAATCAGGTAAAGTGGAACAGAAGCATATAACGAATGCAGAGGGAAATTGAGACAATTTTTTTTAATCGCTATCAGTCGAAAAAAGACGGAGGGCAAAACTGTCATGAGGGTCAGCCAAACGAAATTATAATAGCTCTTAAGGGTTCAAAGAAAGAGACAAGCAGAGTAATCAGAAAATTGAAATGATCATTAACTCTATCTCTCCCATTTAACCGTTCATTGAGAAAATTTTAGCTTCTGCTAGAAATCTATAAATTTCAGAATTGGTGTAGTGAGATCCAGGGACAAAATTTTTTCATTTCCTTGTATTTCTCAAAGATTTTGACTTTTCAGTAGGAACCAAACAAAACTTTTTCTTGGCGGATTTTTTTTTACAAAAACATTTGTTTTTATTTTTTAAGCAGATTCCGTTATTTTCTTGGAATTAAGTAAAAACTGTTTTTCCAACCTGCGAAATTCGTTCTTTTTTATTCAATTTAACTTATTCATTTTTCATAAAATAGAAAATTTTAGTTCTCATTTTCATAAGATCTTTTCAATTAACAATTGAAAGGAAACGAATAGTTCAACTCCAGTTCCATTGTTTCTAATGAATTTTGATTATCTATTCAAAAGTTTCTGAAACAGTTTGTTTCTCCATTCAATTTTTCCTCTGACGATTTTCTATGACGAATGTACTCTTTTAAGAGATAAATTGATTTCTTTTCGAAAATAGTCGAACAAAATATTCACTTCATTGAAGTTTTTACGGAAAAATCTGTTTTTATTTTTTTTCTGTTTTTTCAAGATATTAGGGAAAGATGGGGGGAAATGGACGCTTTCGATTTTCTTTTGACATTCATAACTAAAGAACAAATTTACCAGTTGAGCTTGGTCTAGGCTTAATACGAAGGCAAAGAGTATGTACTCCAAATTGAAAAAAAATTTCATTCCATCAACACTTCAATAAGACATTGACGTTTTGAAAAAGGTGCAAAGTGTCCATTGTACCCTACTATCCGTACTAATTTTTTTTTAATAATCAAAAAATTGTTTTCGTATTGTTCGCATGTCGTTGTAACCTCATTTCGAGAATTTTTTCTATGGAATTGAAAACATTTTCCATTATCACTCAAAGAAAAATACACGTTCTCTTTTTAAATCGAGATACGCGGTAGCGTATCGACCAAGAAAAGTTTTGACTGACTAAGCAAAACATCAGGCCGAGCGCACCGCGTATGTATACACGACAGAACTTCCCCCTCCATTACTTCTAAATGATTTACATTCGGTATAATGAAAACGGAACGACAAATCGGGGAAGTGTCGTTAGTTACATAGTATAAATCGCCTATGAGCTTTTCAACTGTGTAACTATGGTATTTTTTGGATTAACAGTAAAAAAGATACGAGCATAGCAACGGGTTGATATTCACATTCTTGAGATTCACATTATAAAGTCGGAGAATCAAGTTGTAACGTTGGCAGCGCCGGTCCAACCGAGCCTCATATCCAACGTTGAAGTGTTGCCACCAGTGCATTTGAATGTGGGTTGTGATGTTGTCATGGAGAACCACGGGAAATGTTCTTCTTCACGTTAAATCACTTATTAGAATGGAACGGAAAATTGACTCGGAGTTCTATTTTGTTTTCTCTCGTCGAAAATTCGAATTTCATCCCGCCATATATATATATATATATATATATATATATATATATATATATATTCATATGCGGACCTCGGACATAAAGCTAGTTTATGCACTGTTTGTGAGGTTATCGGTTTATGCTTGGAATGTGACAAAAGTGAGATGTGTCGAAAATATCAAGTATTAAATGTCTGAATAGTTAAATTCGAAAAGAAAACATTTATTTTTGTCCGAATGTAACAGAAAATGTTTTCATTCCGTGGACAAAAAATTCTCTAAATTAAGTGACAGTGAAATGCGAACAATTTTGTCTTTATTTAGGAAAAATTAGTAGGCGACGGTGGAATTAAATGGACACTTTGAACCCTTTTCAAAATGTTGATATCTTATTGAAGTGTTGATGAAATAGAATTTTTTTTGAAAATTGAAGTACAGTCAGCCCCTTTGTAATGAACTTAGACTGAGCTCAATCGATAAATTTGTTCCTTGGTTATAAATATTGAAACAAGCAGTTAGAAGAGTCCTTTCCACCCAATGTTTCCCTAATATTCTTAAAAATAAAAACAAGTAGGACATTGCCATATTCTTTCGTCATTTTCAAATCTTATTTCTGCCAATGAATTGGCAATTTGCTTCCGGATGGGCTTTATTCTTATTTTTTTATTTCATTTTGTGTCTTCTTTTAATGATACAATAATAATTTCTCTATTTTACTGATTCATATTTTTAAATGGAATTTGAAGCTTTGATATAAATACATGTACCTTCGAATGTTTGATTCTTCAGAATTCCTCTTTTTTTTGTCGTTTGTTTTTTCCTCGATCGATTAATGTCAATTAATCACCAAACGTCATTGGAGCAATTACGGACATTGCTGTTTACTAACATCTTGAGGTTATTTGTGCTACACGAAATTAATTATGGATGATCGCAAAGGTAGGTGTTGTGTTTATTCTTAAATGATTTAATGATTTTTTTTGCTACTAATTTATTTGTCTATTCAGAATCCTTAAAACGGAATATTGATCAAGTTAGTGGTAGCGGATCACGATCTTCTAGTAATGATGCTGGTATTCCCCATGTTTCCATTGTTACTGCAAGTTCGAATGGAGGTTGTATATTTTTTTTAATGTTCAGATTTATCTACTCTTTTCCTTTTTTCTTCAATTTTCTTATTGTCTTTTTTAGGTGAAGATATCCCTCTAACCTCATCGAAAGTTTTAATGTCATATACCACACGTATTCCACCTAGGAAGATGTCAGTACTATTACTCCTATTATTTTTCTTTTGTTCGAGAATATACTCTTTTAAAATATTTTTTATTTTCATATTTTTTCAGAGGGATCGTTGGCATGGTCGATCAAATCATTTTTCCATATTCATGTAAAGATCCGACTAAAACTATTTTCAAATGGTTTTTAAGCAATGGAGATGGTGAACGTGTTCAATGTTTAGCTTGGAATAAGGAAATTCAACGTATTGAATCTAAAATCATCGTAGGCAATGTGAGTATCATTATTGTTTCCATTTTTTTCTTACGCTATATTTTTTTCATCATTATTTATTTAGATTTTTTTTTATTTTCAGGTGTTGGTGATCAATGGAATTTTTTGGAAAACTGTTCAAATTCAACTTAATTGGGGTACTCTTCCCTATGAGTTGACTGTACAGTCAAACACCAATATTGATATTATTCGACATTATGGTACAATTGAACGACAATCATCAATCGTTAATAATATTGCATTGGTCGATATGGAAGATATCTGTGATCATCGTAAATGCATCCGTAATACATTCTATCATTTTTTTTATATACCTTATTTTTGAATATATTTTTTATTTTTATATCTCAAAATTTGGTTTATTTCAGATGTTCGTCGATATTTGAAAACTAATTTTGACGTGATTCAACGTTAGCAAGGGAATTCTGGTAGTTGTTTTGGTGTTATTGGGATGGACACTTTTTGTGTCGATGTTAAAATCTGTAGTTTTTCTCTTCCTTTTTTGAGTCCTCACACTATTGGCCAATTTTTAAAAATTCGAGGTGTTGTCCGAAAATTAGGTATTGTTTATTTTCTTATTCATTTATTTTCACAATTTTTATAATATGAATGAAAAAAATGGCACTTTTTTGCATGCTTTACACACAAAAAATAATTTGTTTGCAATGACAAGTGTGTGCGTATTATTATTATACAAATCGAGTAGAAGGCTAAGATTGAAATTACACTTGTCATTAGCTACTTTGTCATTTATTTATTGTGATGCACTATACTATGATTTCTTTCTTTTTTCTTTCTAGGTGATGTGCCTCCGTATATCATTATTCGCTCCCTTGATGACGTTAAGTTGATTGATCAAACTACTCAAAATATGAGTTATTTACTCAATTGCATTGAATCACCGTGCGAAAAGAACATCAAGAAATTGAAAACCGGAAATTAATCTTTTTTTTTTTTTATAAATTTTTTTCTCTCTATTTGGTTTTTTTTCACCTGATTTTTCTAAATTTTCTTTTCCCCTTTTGCTATTGCTATTCCATTTTTAAAAATAGATTATTTCAACTATTATTGTTCTTTTATTGTTCTTTTACAACTTTTTTTTTATTTGTCTTGTTTATTTATTGTTACGTTACTTCAGCAATTTAATTATTCTTCAATAAATTTTATTTATGCAAAAAATTGTTGGAAGATGTCCCGGTAAGTATTTTTATCAATTATTATGGGATTTATTATGATATTTATTCTTTCGTCACCTGTGATCATCTCTCTTTAAAAATTATTCGGTTTATGGATCACTGAGTCGAGTGGTGAGAGAGAATGAATGTTGAAATTTTCTAATGACATAATATCTATGTTTGATTCAGGTCTTGATTTGTTTTCTTACTTTTGGAGGGTATTTCTGATTATATTTACAGAATAAAATTCATGTTTGCACTTTTTATTATTTTGTGCTTCATGTTTTATTAAAAAGAGAAGGAACAATACTTGAAAATTTGAATGTTTAATTGTAGTAGTATATCTTTTTCATTTTTATTCTTCTGTGGAGTATTTTCAGATTTATTATTTCATATCATTCAGTCTCGTTCTTGTCATGTTTATTCAGTGAATTTTTTCATGTTAGAAATCATCTTTTTTATTGATAAGGACCCAAAATTGAGTTTTTTAATCTCACCCTCTTTTCGTTGATGAAGGTATTGTTTAATTGAAATTTTTTTTTATTACAAAAAACATAAATTTGAGTGATTAATTTTGAAATCTTTTTTAATATCCAATTAATTGGGGTGATATTTTTTGTTATCTTCATAGAAGAGAATTCAGGCTCATAGCTGTCATTCTTATATATTCAATTTATTATTGAAGTATTTTGATTTAAGTTATTTCTTTAATAGGTGATTTTCGTGGACCTTGGGGATGTATATTTATATTAAAAAATTCATCTTTGCTCCAATAATTATTATGTGTTATTGGATGGTATTATCAAACATTCTCATTCGAGTGAATTTTTGTAGACGGTAATGCCGTGAAATTAGGTCCCTGTCTTTATCCTTCTTTGCATTCAATTTTTTGAATGAATTTTTTCAACCATTTTAATTTTATAACATCATGATTTACAAGCAACTTTAATTTCAATAAAAATTATTTTTTTCTGAAATAACAAAAAGGTATTGTCCATTTAATTTCAATTTGAATTTTAATATCAATTTCATAATAACCCTATATTCATTAACTGATTTAAAATGATCTATTTACCCATAGGTGAATAACCTTAGAATCCAATTAGAAAATTTAATTCATGAAAATTTCATTCATGAAAATTCATCACTACGATTGGAGAGACTCGCAATATTTCTGTATTTTTTTTTTGGAATTCCTGAGTTTTTGGACCCTTGGTGAAATGTAGTATCTTCAAGAAAAAAATTTTACTATCCACAGAAAGGTCTGTAATAATTCATGAAGTGCTTTATTCGCATGATTTTATGGTGAGCTTTTCAGTAAGAGTTATTGGGTTGTTTCCGAGTGAGTTTTTAACTATTTTTTTTCTTATTTATTACAATATTTAATGGAAATATGGAATTTTATGGTGAGTTCTCCAGTAAAAAATTCTGATTTGAATACAAATGAATTTCCATTAATTTTTCTTTTTTTTTTAAATCATTTTCTTTTTTTTTANTATTTTATTGTTTTTTGTAACTTTTCTGTTTTCCTTCCATTTTTGGGGATGATATTGACTATTTTTGATCCCAAGGGCATCTGATGATTTATAATTGATTTCATAATGCCAAAACGTGGACGGCCCTCTATAGAAACAAAAAATAAATAAAAAAGAAAAGGATATAAAAAGCAACATGACGAATCTACTAAGACTGAAAATGTCGTTGATTCGAAAAATAAACATGACAACCGAAAAAATTGAAAAAAAAATATAGGGATGCGATATCAAAAAATAAGAATCGGCAAGAAGCTGAATATCGACTCGAAGAACGTTCTAAGAATCGATTAAGAATGAGGAAAAAACGTGAGAATATTAGTTATTCTGAAAAAGAAAAATTATCAAATCGTAGACGACTCTATACATTACGGAATTATGTTAAATATCAAGAGAGAGAAACTAAAATTAATTCATTGAGAATTATCAACTTTGGGGGGATACGACTTATGTTGCAGAGGAGAGAGTTAAAAATGTTAGTGCAATGCGATTGGTTCGAAAAAAGTCACGTTATTGTCAAGTTGAAAATAAGAGAAATCATGAACGGATAAAAGAATTGTGGAGTAATCCTAATTATCATGAGACGGAGAAAAATAAAGATGGTGTGCCTATCCGAATGTTCCGACAACAAAATCCAAATCATTCCCGAAGAGAATTATTGCGTAATAAAGTTCGTATGATGAAAATTGGGGGGAATATTGATTACCGACTGAGGGAGAGATATGTTAATCATGTGAGAGAAAATGCGTGAAAATCCCATTTATAGTGATAATGAACGAAGTAATAATCGATTAACAATACAATCCATTCGCCAACATGTTGATTTTTCAATTTTAGAAGAGAAATTTGACATTTTATGTACCCAGTTTCCCAGTAAATCTATGAATAATTGTAATTCCCGTAATTGTAGCGAGTTATCTTTGAAAATATTGAAAAAGAATACAAAATATGTTTGCAGAGAAAAAATCGTTAATCGATTGCGTATTAAACAATTTAGGAAGGATAGGGAATTTCATAAAATTGAAAAAAGAAAAAATGCCAAACGATTCAGAAAAACACGAATGAATAATTCCAATAATGAGATTGAGAAACAAAGTTTTAGAAATCGTAAAAAATCTATTCGTCAACATGCTATCTTCCGTTATCGTGAACGATTTTTGACTGAATTACGAAAAGATCTGAAAAATACTAAAACACACAAAAATCAATGTTCACTGATGCTAAATTTCATAAAAAATCGAAGTGTCGGGCCTGGTATGTTATGTGTTTGTTGCGATAATTTATTTTTACCGAGACAAGTGAAAAAATTTACTGCATCTAGAAGTATTCAAAAATTCAATAACCAAAATCAAGATGTTAATTCGTTTATGACTAAGATTATGAACAATTTTTCACTCTATATATGTGACAATTGTGATTCATATGTTTCTAATGGTGAGATTCCAAAAATGGCGGCGTTTGATTTGAAATTATCGAGTATACCTCCTGAAGTTGTTGATTTATCGGCAATTGAAGAACGCATGGTGTCACCTTACTTGCCATTCATACAAATTCGGGAATTGAAACCACATTATTCCAAAAATCCGCAGTTATCTATTCATCGCAGTGTTGTTAATATTCACTCTGATATTAATGATATGATTAGTATTCTCCCTCGGAGATTTGATGACATGTCTACTTTACAAGTTCAATTTAAACAGAATTTAGCACGTAAATCATGTTATTTACATGAAACAATTAGACCGGCAAGAATATGTCAGGCATTACAATATTTGATAAAAATACCTTTGTACGTAAAAAAAAAATGATCATTGATCGCGGTTTTCCTTTCTAAATATGATGGTCAACATAATAGTCGGGTTGATTTCGTTGTTGATCAAAACGATTATGAAAATGAAAGGACATCAGATAAGAAATCTCACACAGAAGATGATACTGTGGATGGAATGAGTGAATCAAGTTCTAATGATTCTTCGGATCCTGAATTCGTTGATGATTGTTATAGAGATGAGGTACTACTCATTGATGAGAATCGTGAAATATCCTACGAAACAGAAATCATTGCACCTTGTCAGGATAAAAATCCCATCCCATGGCATTTAATCGAGAATATTGATGAATTATGTTTTCCAAGCATTTTTGGTGGGGAAATTTTTGATCAGAATAAAAAATTAAGTTACACTCAACGTGTGAAGTTTTTAATGCGGAATAAAGATCGTAGATTTTGTGCTACTACATTTTTATTATTTTTAGCGAAACGAAAATTAGAGAAATTGGTATCATCAAGTATTGATACTTGTTTGAGGACAGTGAAGAATTTCGATACTTTAAATGCTTCTCAAATCAGAAATAAACAAAATTTGAATGATATCATAAGACATGACATGGTTACAATTTTTTGAAGAAAGTACGGCCTTCTCCTGCTTTTTGCGAAGCAAAAAAAAATGTTTGTGCCATGATTCGGCAATTAGGCACACCGACTTTTTTTTAACACTTTCAGCATCAGAAATCAATAATCCGGAATTAATCAAGTTACTTTACAAAATTAAAAATGATGAAAACATAAGTTTGCTAGAAGCTTTTTTACTTGAACAAAGCTTGAAAAATAAATTAATCAGAGACGATCCCGTTACGGTAGTGCGGTATTTAGATAAACGTTTCAATGATATGATAAAATTGATAAAAAACTGTAATGGACCATTCACAAATAATTTCGTGGTTGATCATTTTTGTAGAAGGGAATTTCAAGGGAGAGGGACGGTTCATGTTCACTTATTATTGTGGTGTAAAGAGGCTCCTCATTATGATTCAGATAACATTTATTCCGAAAACCAGATTCTTGATTTTATAGATCGTCATATCACTTGTGAATATGATTCGCAGAATCCTTTCACATTATTTCAAAGACATAGGCATACAATGACCTGTAATAAAGGCAGAAAGAAAAAAAAATGCAGATTTCATTATCCCCAATATGTCATGAGAACTACTCATATTTTGATACCATTAAATTTTAATGAAAGAACTGGTGAAGGAAAAGCGAATATTTCGAAAATAAAAGATTTAATGAACGTGTATTTCAAGAACTTCATTTATATTGATTTTGATGATATGCTGAACGAATTGAATTTATCTGAGAAATCATACATAAATGCTATCAGAAGTACATTGCTAAAACCCAAGATTTAAAAAAAAAAAGAAGTTGTGATGTAGCAATTAACAATTATAATAAACTGATTTTAACATTATTAGAAGCAAATATAGATATTCAATTCATCCTCAATCCATATGTTTGCGCGCAATATATCATTAATTATATATCTAAAGTTGATGTTGGAATGTCGAAATTACTTCGTCAAGCTGCAAATGAAATAAAAAATAATAATCCAACGTTACGTGAAAAATTCAGGACCTATGCAAACATCTTTATCAATGGCAATAAAATGTCTGCTCAAGAAGCAGTTTATCATGTATTAAGTTTACCATTATGTTTCGCAAGCCGCACTGTAGAATTTATTAATACTTCTCCTAAATCCGAAAGAATTAGATTGTTAAAATCCTACGCCGAGCTTAATTCTTTAGATAGTAATTCTACCGATATTTATTATCAGAACTGTCTTGATAAATATCAAAAAAGGCAGAATAATTTCGAAAATATTTGTTTAGCAGATTTTGTTGCATGTTATTCCACTTCACAAAAAAAAATGGTGATGATGTTACTGATATTGATAATGATGACCATAATGGTACAGAGAATGATGATGACAATGTGAGTGAAAGAAGAAAAAATGTAAATGATACCGAAAAAGGAATTAAAAAACGAGGGAAATTGAAAATCATTCGATATCGCAGATTTAAATTGAATCAAGACGAATTTAATTATTATAGAGAGCAAGTTTTGTTTCTTTCCTTGTAGAAATGAGCATAATGATATTGAAAATGTTAACTGTAAAGAAATATACGAAAAAAATTATAAAATTATCGAAAGAAATCGGCATAAATATTCTATTCTTGGTGATGAAGTGATGGATACAACTTTGGGTGAAGCCATTTCTGATAATCAAAATATTGAAAAAGAACTGATAGACGATTTTGAAAAGCAGAGATTATCTCCAGATCAAGCGGTTGATATATTTGCTCAAACTGGTAGTGAGAAATCTAGTCAAAAATATAAGATTCGTGTTACTAAACCGAATATTATGACTAAAAAGGAAATTTTAGAGGTATTTGATCAATTGAATAATTTACAGAGACAAATCGTTACGCATGTCCTCAATTCTTTTAAATCCGATAAATTACCTCTCCGCATATTCATAAATGGATCAGCTGGAGTTGGTAAAACGAAGGTAATTAATTCAATTTATCAGATTCTATCTTTATACAGGGTGTCCCAGGTCAACGAGTTTTCCTTCGACAGGAGGGTAGGGGATGGAATTTGAAACAGAAAGTTCCTTTGCCATTTTTCAATCAAATGAATAAATTATGAGTTATGAACAATTTAAGTTGACCAATCACGAGCGCGCTACAGCGGTAAGTCAGGGACGGCGTCGGGCGCACATGTGTATGTGCCCGAAATTGAATTTCATTATGAAACGTTATTTTTTTTTTATAAACACCTATCTGTGCATGGGGGCTATCCAAAACTCGAAGAAAAAAGTTCAAAAGTCGAACAGTCGATTTTTCACGAATTAATCAAGTGCCATTGTTAATGCAATTACTTTTTTAGACGGATTTTCTCGTTATTTTTTTTCATACCCTCAAAGTATTTTCAAGGGACTATCCAAAACTCGAAGAAAAAAGTTGAAAATTCCAACAGTCGATTTTACAGGAATTAATCAAATGCTATTGTTTATGCAAATACTTTTTTGACCGAATTTCCTCGTTATTTTTTTTTATACCCTCAAAGTATTTTCAAGGGGCTATCCAAAACTCGAAGAAAAAAGTTGAAAATTCCAACAGTCGATTTTACAGGAATTAATCAAATGCTATTGTTTATGCAAATACTTTTTTGACCGAATTTCCTCGTTATTTTTTTTTATACCCTCAAAGTATTTTCAAGGGGCTATCCAAAACTCGAAGAAAAAAGTTGAAAATTCCAACAGTCGATTTTACAGGAATTAATCAAATGCTATTGTTTATGCAAATACTTTTTTGACCGAATTTCCTCGTTATTTTTTTTTATACCCTCAAAGTATTTTCAAGGGGCTATCCAAAACTCGAAGAAAAAAGTTGAAAATTCCAACAGTCGATTTTACAGGAATTAATCAAATGCTATTGTTTATGCAAATACTTTTTTGACCGAATTTCCTCGTTATTTTTTTTTATACCCTCAAAGTATTTTCAAGGGGCTATCCAAAACTCGAAGAAAAAAGTTGAAAATTCCAACAGTCGATTTTACAGGAATTAATCAAATGCTATTGTTTATGCAAATACTTTTTTGACCGAATTTCCTCGTTATTTTTTTTTATACCCTCAAAGTATTTTCAAGGGGCTATCCAAAACTCGAAGAAAAAAGTTGAAAATTCCAACAGTCGATTTTACAGGAATTAATCAAATGCTATTGTTTATGCAAATACTTTTTTGACCGAATTTCCTCGTTATTTTTTTTTATACCCTCAAAGTATTTTCAAGGGGCTATCCAAAACTCGAAGAAAAAAGTTGAAAATTCCAACAGTCGATTTTACAGGAATTAATCAAATGCTATTGTTTATGCAAATACTTTTTTGACCGAATTTCCTCGTTATTTTTTTTTATACCCTCAAAGTATTTTCAAGGGGCTATCCAAAACTCGAAGAAAAAAGTTGAAAATTCCAACAGTCGATTTTACAGGAATTAATCAAATGCTATTGTTTATGCAAATACTTTTTTGACCGAATTTCCTCGTTATTTTTTTTTATACCCT
Organism: Diachasma alloeum; assembly: GCF_001412515.2. Classification (NCBI taxonomy): domain Eukaryota; kingdom Metazoa; phylum Arthropoda; class Insecta; order Hymenoptera; family Braconidae; genus Diachasma; species Diachasma alloeum. The sequence continues at coordinate 35,103 of NW_021681191.1, read as the reverse complement.
CAAAGTATTTTCAAGGGGCTATCCAAAACTCGAAGAAAAAAGTTGAAAATTCCAACAGTCGATTTTACAGGAATTAATCAAATGCTATTGTTTATGCAAATACTTTTTTGACCGAATTTCCTCGTTATTTTTTTTTATACCCTCAAAGTATTTTCAAGGGGCTATCCAAAACTCGAAGAAAAAAGTTGAAAATTCCAACAGTCGATTTTACAGGAATTAATCAAATGCTATTGTTTATGCAAATACTTTTTTGACCGAATTTCCTCGTTATTTTTTTTTATACCCTCAAAGTATTTTCAAGGGGCTATCCAAAACTCGAAGAAAAAAGTTGAAAATTCCAACAGTCGATTTTACAGGAATTAATCAAATGCTATTGTTTATGCAAATACTTTTTTGACCGAATTTCCTCGTTATTTTTTTTTATACCCTCAAAGTATTTTCAAGGGGCTATCCAAAACTCGAAGAAAAAAGTTGAAAATTCCAACAGTCGATTTTACAGGAATTAATCAAATGCTATTGTTTATGCAAATACTTTTTTGACCGAATTTCCTCGTTATTTTTTTTTATACCCTCAAAGTATTTTCAAGGGGCTATCCAAAACTCGAAGAAAAAAGTTGAAAATTCCAACAGTCGATTTTACAGGAATTAATCAAATGCTATTGTTTATGCAAATACTTTTTTGACCGAATTTCCTCGTTATTTTTTTTTATACCCTCAAAGTATTTTCAAGGGGCTATCCAAAACTCGAAGAAAAAAGTTGAAAATTCCAACAGTCGATTTTACAGGAATTAATCAAATGCTATTGTTTATGCAAATACTTTTTTGACCGAATTTCCTCGTTATTTTTTTTTATACCCTCAAAGTATTTTCAAGGGGCTATCCAAAACTCGAAGAAAAAAGTTGAAAATTCCAACAGTCGATTTTACAGGAATTAATCAAATGCTATTGTTTATGCAAATACTTTTTTGACCGAATTTCCTCGTTATTTTTTTTTATACCCTCAAAGTATTTTCAAGGGGCTATCCAAAACTCGAAGAAAAAAGTTGAAAATTCCAACAGTCGATTTTACAGGAATTAATCAAATGCTATTGTTTATGCAAATACTTTTTTGACCGAATTTCCTCGTTATTTTTTTTTATACCCTCAAAGTATTTTCAAGGGGCTATCCAAAACTCGAAGAAAAAAGTTGAAAATTCCAACAGTCGATTTTACAGGAATTAATCAAATGCTATTGTTTATGCAAATACTTTTTTGACCGAATTTCCTCGTTATTTTTTTTTATACCCTCAAAGTATTTTCAAGGGGCTATCCAAAACTCGAAGAAAAAAGTTGAAAATTCCAACAGTCGATTTTACAGGAATTAATCAAATGCTATTGTTTATGCAAATACTTTTTTGACCGAATTTCCTCGTTATTTTTTTTTATACCCTCAAAGTATTTTCAAGGGGCTATCCAAAACTCGAAGAAAAAAGTTGAAAATTCCAACAGTCGATTTTACAGGAATTAATCAAATGCTATTGTTTATGCAAATACTTTTTTGACCGAATTTCCTCGTTATTTTTTTTTATACCCTCAAAGTATTTTCAAGGGGCTATCCAAAACTCGAAGAAAAAAGTTGAAAATTCCAACAGTCGATTTTACAGGAATTAATCAAATGCTATTGTTTATGCAAATACTTTTTTGACCGAATTTCCTCGTTATTTTTTTTTATACCCTCAAAGTATTTTCAAGGGGCTATCCAAAACTCGAAGAAAAAAGTTGAAAATTCCAACAGTCGATTTTACAGGAATTAATCAAATGCTATTGTTTATGCAAATACTTTTTTGACCGAATTTCCTCGTTATTTTTTTTTATACCCTCAAAGTATTTTCAAGGGGCTATCCAAAACTCGAAGAAAAAAGTTGAAAATTCCAACAGTCGATTTTACAGGAATTAATCAAATGCTATTGTTTATGCAAATACTTTTTTGACCGAATTTCCTCGTTATTTTTTTTTATACCCTCAAAGTATTTTCAAGGGGCTATCCAAAACTCGAAGAAAAAAGTTGAAAATTCCAACAGTCGATTTTACAGGAATTAATCAAATGCTATTGTTTATGCAAATACTTTTTTGACCGAATTTCCTCGTTATTTTTTTTTATACCCTCAAAGTATTTTCAAGGGGCTATCCAAAACTCGAAGAAAAAAGTTGAAAATTCCAACAGTCGATTTTACAGGAATTAATCAAATGCTATTGTTTATGCAAATACTTTTTTGACCGAATTTCCTCGTTATTTTTTTTTATACCCTCAAAGTATTTTCAAGGGGCTATCCAAAACTCGAAGAAAAAAGTTGAAAATTCCAACAGTCGATTTTACAGGAATTAATCAAATGCTATTGTTTATGCAAATACTTTTTTGACCGAATTTCCTCGTTATTTTTTTTTATACCCTCAAAGTATTTTCAAGGGGCTATCCAAAACTCGAAGAAAAAAGTTGAAAATTCCAACAGTCGATTTTCCTCGAATTAATCAAATGCCATTGTTTATGCAAATACTTTTTTGGACGGATTTTCTCGTTATTTTTTCTTTACCTCGAAATACTTGAGGGTATAAAAAAAAATAACGAGGAAATTCGTTCAAAAAAGTATTTGCATAAACAATGGCATTTGATTAATTC
>NW_021681191.1:31037-32346 GCF_001412515.2 Diachasma alloeum | reverse complement strand
AAATTTTAGAGGTATTTGATCAATTGAATAATTTACAGAGACAAATCGTTACGCATGTCCTCAATTCTTTTAAATCCGATAAATTACCTCTCCGTATATTCATAAGTGGATCAGCTGGAGTTGGTAAAACGAAGGTAATTAATTCAATTTATCAGATTCTATCTTTATATTTTCAAGAGATGCCGGGTCCAAAAAGTGATTTAGTAAAAATATTATTATGTGCTTATTGTGGGAAAGCTGCTCACTTGATTGGCGGATTGACACTGCATGGTGCATTCTCATTAGAATTTACTGAGTATGGAGAATAAATGCCAGAATTGTTGGCAGATTTATGTAATTCAATACGTGCAAACTTGGTTGAATTAAAATTGCTAATTATTGACGAAATTTCCTTGGTTGGTGCTAATATCTTAATGCGCGTGGATACTCGATTGCGTCAAATTATGGGAACGAATATGAGTTTTGGAGGTATATCTGTTATCGTAATTGGAGATGTAAATCAATGACCACCTGTGAATGATAAACCGATATATTGCTCGCCTACTTCAGGACCACTTAGTATGTTATCCGGTTCATTGTTGTGGGAAGAATTTCAGTTCTTCGAATTAACAGAGATTATGAGACAGAGAGAAGATCAGCAATTTATCATTGCATTAAACAACTTAGCATTGGGACGAATGACAGAATCTGATATTAGATTGATAAGAACTAGAGAAGTGCGTGAGGCCGAACTTCCGGAAGATACAATGAGATTATATTTTACGAATGATTCTGTAAAAAAATATAATAAGAAAAAGATTAATTCTCATCCTGGTGAACATTTTAAAGCTAATGCTTTTGATGTAATTTCTGCTGATTTACCCGATACATGGAAACAAAAAAAAATTAAAGTCTTTTCGAAAAGGTAGAACTAGCAACGAGTTCAGGATTGTGCCGCATCAAATATCACTTAAATTGGGGATAAATTATATGATCACGATGAATATGAGTGTAATTGATGGACTTGTTAACGGTGCTTGTGGAATATTACAGCATATTAGTTCTGAAGGAAATAGTAACAAACCACGTAAATTATGGCTAGATTTTAAGAATCCAGTCATTGGTGCAAGGGAAAGAAACAAATTTATCAATTTTATGAGAGAACATGAAATCCCTTCACATTTAGTTCCGATTTCACCCATAAATTACTCAATGACTCATTATCATAAAAGCAATTATCAAATTATGCGAACTCAATTTCCACTTGTACCAGCCGAAGCCATGACCATACATAAAAGTCAAGGCCAAACATATCCTAGAGTATGCATTG
>NW_021681191.1:27616-30666 GCF_001412515.2 Diachasma alloeum | reverse complement strand
GAAAGTTATAATTATAAAAAAATATGATACAAAACGTTATATTTTTCTATTGAAGTTGTTGGTAGCCTCTGATTTTTGGCTTTTTGGGCATTTGCTAAAATATCTGATAGAAGATTTTCGTTGTTGTTATCAAAATCATCATAACAGATTCTCTTCTGCGGAGTTTTTGGCGATCTTGCTGTTGCTTCATTGAAGAATATTTTATTTCTATTTTCTTCAAATGTCACATCACCAATTCATTCAAATAGAATTGAAATTTAGAGAGAAAAAATTCCGATTTGCCCAGGCGGGATTCGAACCCGGGTCTCCCAGTTACGCGCCGGGCACTCTTACCGACTAAGCTACCGGGAACCACGGAAATTCTCACTCCAAATTCAACTCAGCACGCCGCCTAACCACCTTTAGGCATTAAATAAATTCAAATAGAATTGAAATTTAGAGAGAAAAAATTCCGATTCGGCCAGCCGGGATTCGAACTATGAACTCCTCCTCATCAGTAAATAAATTCTCCTCACTGCCTAAATCTTCATCACTATCAGGAATTATGCGATTTTGGCTCATTTGATCTGCTTCGAAAATCACCTTTTCATTTTTCAGTCATTCCATGTATTCACTATTCGGAGGTTAGATTTCCTTCCTTGTTATTCTCTTTTAATAGGTGATGCGCATGCGCGTCATGCGTTATTTCGGGTTTCAGTTGAGTGTGGGTAGGCGCTTGAAACCCGCAACTTTCCAGTTGACTATAGTCAACTGAAACCCATGCGGTTACACGCACGTGTCATATAAATGATCTTTATATATTAGGCGCTTTCAATCCACCTTCAAAACCCAAAAGTCATGATATTTTACTATTAGAATCGGGAAAACTTCACCTCAGAAATTTACAACTATCATATATTAATGATATAAAAACTGACGATTTAAAAATTATCTATCAAAATATTCGGTCATTTAATCAAAATTCAAAGCACATAGAATGTGATCCGTGGTATCATCAAGCTAATCTTTTAATATTTTCAGAATCATTTACTAGAGTTGATGATGATATATCGATTAAAAATTTCAATTTAATATTCAGAACTGATCCTGATCTCTTATAGATGTCCTGCAAAAGGTATTTTGTTTTTTTTGAATGAAAAATTCGACAAGAAATATTCTGTAACAAAACATGTGAAAATAACACTAGTTAATTCCCATATTGATTTGATATTATTGGAGATCGATAATATACAAATATTAACGGGGTATAAATCTCCATCATTTGATAATGGAATTTTTTTCGAAAAGTTAGAATCGATGTTCAAATTAATGAGAGTGAATACTAAACAGATATTAATTGGTGATTTTAATTTCGACTTATTCAAGCCCAGTAATTTGTTCGACAATTGGTTGAATATCCATAAATTTCAACGAGGACTGGGATTATATATTTCAACAACAAATTTCAATTCCCAAATAGATGTGATATTTGTTAATAACATATCTAAATATATATCAGGAGCTTACGAATCCATTTTCTCCGACCACAAACCTATATTCATTGGGTTATTTACAACTGAAAATGATCCAGTGATTGTAGAAACTATCAATAAAACCAATAATAACATTAATCTTGAACTGCAAATGAATAATACTGACAAAAGAACGGAAATGATCGCCAAACATAGGCTGAGAAATGAGACATGTACATCGAATATAAATAGCTCTACTCAAGAAAAAATTAAAATGAGAAAATTCAAGATACTGAAGAACGGTAATATTTGTAATTTCATTCGACTAAAAGGCCAACTATTTCATTTTATTAATACTTGTGGCTTCGACAGCATTATCCATGTATTGGTTCTAGCTTGTGATAACATAAATTTTCGGAATCATGTTATTAATAATGGAAGTGCTGAATTCAAGTTAATTGAATCGATGTATACAAACAATTAAATTTATATGCAAGATTTTGAACAAATGAAATTGAGTATATTTATCGAAAAACAATATTTCATCACCAGACAATTTGTAGATTCTGGAGTGATCATATTCAATGCTTTTTTAACAGTGCCAGATTTATGTGAGATTGTATTCAATACTAATCCAAGCTATTCATTTGAAATATCGTGTCCCATATGCGGAAAAAAAAGAATTGATAAAACATTGATTTCTCTGGATTTGGATGCCATCATTATACTAAATTACCCAGGTTTGAAACAAGTTCTGAATATAACTTTTGAAAAAAATTTGGATAAAATCAGCTTGCAAGAATATATTTCATGTGACAAATGTATTATAGAGGGACTTTTTTTTCATCATCAGCTTTTCATAGAATGTCCATCGGCTTATAAATTGAAAGTAGCACTTTCAAATTTTCCACAAGTTCTTCGAATAAATATGGAAAACTATATTTTAGCTGGAATTGTTAATTATAGAGATCCAGAAGATATTCGTAATGATTGTACTGGTCATTATATGGCTTCTGTCTTGAAAAATAATAATTGGATAGTGATTGACAGTTCAGTACCTAATCAGATTCGTGAAGTAGATTCGACTTACACAATCAATCCTCATTTGGCAATATCCATAAAAGATGAAAATATCCAAGTTAATGAAGACATAATTAATAAAGAAGATATAAATGTTGATCTTGAGAAAGTTGAAGAACAAATAGATAATAGTAACAATGTCAATAACGGAACGAGTGAACCAGAGATGATTCTAGAAATTCCGAACGAAAAAGTGAGGATGCGAAAAATTACAATATTAAAAAATGGTCATATTTGTGATTCAATTGAATATCAGGATGAGATATTTGATTTGAAGAATACTTGTGGCTTTGATAGTATAGTTCATATTTGTAAAAAAACTGCGCCAAGAACAAGTTTTGTTTGGTTCTTACTGGGAAGTAGAAATTTTTGAAAAATACAAAGAAATGAAAAAGGAAGCCAAGTCAGCAATGTCGAATAAACGAAAATAGTGCACAATCAGATTTCTATAAGAGAAATTGTTTCAAATCGAATGAGGATTTTAAAAAAATTCTTGATGAAATAAAAAATTAGTAGAAG
>NW_021681191.1:19442-27462 GCF_001412515.2 Diachasma alloeum | reverse complement strand
AATTGATAAAACATTGATTTCTCTGGATTTGGATGCCATCATTATACTAAATTACCCAGGTTTGAAACAAGTTCTGAATATAACTTTTGAAAAAAATTTGGATAAAATCAGCTTGCAAGAATATATTTCATGTGACAAATGTATTATAGAGGGACTTTTTTTTCATCATCAGCTTTTCATAGAATGTCCATCGGCTTATAAATTGAAAGTAGCACTTTCAAATTTTCCACAAGTTCTTCGAATAAATATGGAAAACTATATTTTAGCTGGAATTGTTAATTATAGAGATCCAGAAGATATTCGTAATGATTGTACTGGTCATTATATGGCTTCTGTCTTGAAAAATAATAATTGGATAGTGATTGACAGTTCAGTACCTAATCAGATTCGTGAAGTAGATTCGACTTACACAATCAATCCTCATTTGGCAATATCCATAAAAGATGAAAATATCCAAGTTAATGAAGACATAATTAATAAAGAAGATATAAATGTTGATCTTGAGAAAGTTGAAGAACAAATAGATAATAGTAACAATGTCAATAACGGAACGAGTGAACCAGAGATGATTCTAGAAATTCCGAACGAAAAAGTGAGGATGCGAAAAATTACAATATTAAAAAATGGTCATATTTGTGATTCAATTGAATATCAGGATGAGATATTTGATTTGAAGAATACTTGTGGCTTTGATAGTATAGTTCATATTTGTAAAAAAACTGCGCCAAGAACNTCAATTATGAGAGTAATGAATTCAAATTATTTAAATCAATGTTTACGACTACTGAAACTGATACACATTACATTGAGCAAATGAGATTGAAGATATTTATTGCAAATCAGTATTTCATGGCTCAACGATCTATATATTCAGGAGTTGTAACATTGAATGCTTTTTTAACAGTGACAGACTTATGTGAGATTATATTCAACACTCATCCTAGTTATTCCNAATGACCTATTTTATGGGACCGTAGTCAATTATGAGAGTAATGAATTCAAATTATTTAAATCAATGTTTACGACTACTGAAACTGATACACATTACATTGAGCAAATGAGATTGAAGATATTTATTGCAAATCAGTATTTCATGGCTCAACGATCTATATATTCAGGAGTTGTAACATTGAATGCTTTTTTAACAGTGACAGACTTATGTGAGATTATATTCAACACTCATCCTAGTTATTCCTTTGAAACATCATGTTCTATATGCGGAAGCCGAATTATTGATAAAATATTAGTTTCTCTAGATTTAGATGCCATTATGATACTGAATTATCTGAGATTCGAACAAGTTTTGAATATAACTATAGAAAAAATTTTGAATAATATAAATTTACAAGAATACATTTCATGTAAAGAATGTGTTGTAGAGAATATTATTTTTCATCATCAACTTTTCATAGAGTGTCCATCTGATTATAAATTAGCAGTTCCACTTTCGAATTTCCCTACGCTTTTTGACGTAAATTTAGAAGTATACAGGTTGGTTGGCATTGTGAATTATATAGACCCAACAGACATTCGTAATGATTACGACGGTCATTACACAGCTTACATTCTGAAGCAAAAAAATTGGATAATAATTGATAGTTCATTACCCAATATCATCCGTGAAGTTGATTCAACTCATACAATCAATCCTCATCTGGCTATCTATGTGAAGAGTTCATAGGAAAAATTATATATTCAAACGAATTTACGCCATGATGGGTTTTTTTTTTCATTCTCTAAAACTTAAAACTTAAAACTCTTTCGTAAATGTGCGTTTCTACCACTCTCGCGTGTACATGTCTCACCCTCACAGCAGTGTGCAAAGTATTACCAATTCAAACTCTTATGAAAGATGGTTCAATGGATGAAATATTCGGTGGTTAAGTTGGTTCAAATCCTACACTTACTATCACAATGGGTCATTTTTGGGGATAATCACATGCTAGTGTATGGATTGTCATATATTTCTATTACAAGAATTAACTCTTCACTTTTTCACCTTTACAGTTGCTATTTAACAACAAAATCAAATTGATTCTTGTCTATATAAATTTCTCTTCAGCAATAATTCCAAACGTTGAAATACAATAATGGCGAATTTGAATATGAATTTCACACTAGCACACAATCCTGATACATCTTTATCAATGGAACCTCGTTCGTACGTTAACAGTGTCTAACTTTCAAATGATTCTGCAGTTCATACTCTTCTTGTGTCGGTGAATGAACTTTGATTTTTCAATTTTCAGATTCACTGGCTACATAAGATGTTCTCTTGATGTGGACTACATAGCGGGAGAGCAATATATTATCGCATATTTTGCACAGCTTTGAATCAATTTTATAACTTTGCAATATTCGGACAAGATCTTGAATCAGATATTGAATCATCACTGAGTGGACGTAGGGTAAATTGATAATTTTCTGTATAGATGAATCTGAATTATCTACATATTTAATTAAATATTTCATGATTGGTATTAGTTGATGCATATAGCAAATGCTGTCCCGGATGCAAGGAATCGGATGAGAAATATGACTCGCGATTGGGAAGAGGGATATATACATCCTTTTGAATGGCGCGTATACAATATGTCACAAATAACGTTCTATGACCACATAGGATCTTTCATTGGTGAAATATTTAAATTGGAAAGTGAAGAAGATTTGAAGAGATAAAGTAACCATTTCTTGGGCGGCACTGCATAAAATCAACTACGATATTGAAGTGACCAAAATCTGAAAATTAATATGATAAAGAAAATTCTATTCGATAATAAGAAACATCAGCAATCGGTTTGAAATAAGAATTATTTCAAAGTCGTTCATTTTTGGTTGATGATTAATGATTTTTGGATGCAAGAAGCAATTCTAATTTTGAAAGAAAAAGGAATAACAGCGATAACTAAGAGTTGAATCACCTACCCCATAAATTACTTAATTTCAAAAATATTTTCATTTAATTATTATCGATAGAATGTGCTGCAAATATCGCTAAAATGGCCATCATCTGCCTTCAGCCAAAAATTGAAATTTTGGATACAAAACATATAGTTACTGAGAGAACAGAATGTAAAGTAAGCAGAATACGGATTTAAGTAATGGAAGATAAATATTTTTTAAATATCGAGAATCATAGTGATGACAAAAAGAGCAAATTATAATGATGAATGTTTGCAGTGATATAATTTTTTTACGCTTTTCCTCATTATTTAATTTGAATAATCGAAATTACGCCCATATTGTTGCCACATACGACCTTTGCGGCGAGGGGATTGGACCGAAACAGAAATAGTAGCAAGCGTCAACGCTTCAGTTAACTATGAACTACCCCACTATTGAACACATTCACACTGAAACATACAGATACAGACACAAGCAGTGAAAGAGTTCATTTGAATGTCAGAAAGCAGCTCAGCGAGGCTATTCTTTTTGAGTTGTGCATTCGATTTGTATATGACCCATAATACCTATGAGTGTGCAGGTACTGCGTTCAAGCCCCCACCACCTCATTTATCACTCGGCTGCTACGTACCGCAGTATAAAAACCGATGTTACAACATGAAGGGTCCAGCGGATTATGCTGGGACCCGCGCCGAGCAACGCGTTTCAACTGCACTGAACGTGAGGGGCAATTCCCATTGATATGGGACATAAAATGATGAAATTTGCTTATGTTAAACTCCAAATTTTCAATCATGTTGGCATCGTGGAAATAAACGGAAGGTCATCGGTGGGGGTGAAACGAATGAAGGTTCTATCAGACCTGTAACTGACCGAGCAAATGTCGTTACTCTCTGCAAAAACATTCTCTACATTGCCTTGTACGCAAACATTACATTTTATCACGCTCTTTGAGCTCATTATCCATTTTTATCCAACGTTTCTATGAACATAATTTGTCTTTGGAGTGTTGTGTCATTGCCTTCTGAAATCGTAGACCAATCGCTCATCGTCGCAGCGACTTTTTACTTAGAATATTCTCTCTAAATTCTAATTCTCCTAGAATTTTTTAATGCCTAAAGGAGGTTAGGCGATGTTTGAGGTGAATTTGAGAGTGAATTTCTGTGGTTCCCGGTAGCTTAGTCGGTAAGAGTGCCCGGCGCGTATCTGGGAGACCCGGGTTCGATTCCCGGCTGGGTGAAGCGGAAATTTTTTCTCTCTAAATTCTAATTCTCTTAGAATTCTTTAATGCCTAAAGGAGGTTAGGCGGTGTATGAGGTGAATTTGAGAGTGAATTTCTGTGGTTCCCGGTAGCTTAGTCGGTAAGAGTGCCCGGCGCGTATCTGGGAGACCCGGGTTCGATTCCCGGCTGGGTGAAGCGGAAATTTTTTCTCTCTAAATTCTAATTCTCTTAGAATTCTTTAATGCCTAAAGGAGGTTAGGCGGTGTTTGAGGTGAATTTGAGAGTGAATTTCTGTGGTTCCCGGTAGCTTAGTCGGTAAGAGTGCCCGGCGCGTATCTGGGAGGCCCGGGTTCGATTCCCGGCTGGGTGAAGCGGAACTTTTTTCTCTCTAAATTCTAATTCTCTTAGAATTTTTTTTTTCTCTGTGGCAAATTGTGAGGGCTGATCTATCTGGGTGTATGTAATAGTCCAGTAACTAACCGAACTATTCTCTGATGATTATTTTGGGTTTTGTTCGAGATAATGAATGTTTTACTTATTATCGTGCGAAATGACAATCGGCAGCCCTCAGTGACATTATTATTGTTGTTCATCATATAATAATATACCATTATTATCATTGAAAGTTCATTTGGCAGATTTCATCGTCATATTTTGTTTCAGGTATTTATGGTACGGAATCTTAGGATTGCTGAAAAATCGACAACTACCACCTTTGTATGTACTTCTGTGCATTCGTGAATTTGAAATTCGAAGAAAACTCGATAAAGTAGACGAACCTCAGACAGGAATTGAAAATTAATTATAAACAACAATGAATATTGCGTACGACAGAGGAAGAATAAAAAAAAACACTCAACAGATTATTGAAGAGAAATTACTTATTTTCCTTGAATGGTCTTATTCCTCATCGGAAGTTAAAATAAAATTGAATTCAAACTAATTCGCGCTACTTTACCAAAAACTTTATTGGATTTTCGTCAGTACTATACACAGGACGCGCCACACATTCCAGAACGCTTTTCTACATTTCGCCGTTGCATGCGCCACCCTGCCTCTCTTATGGTACACCAATACGTTGCGTGACCTCCCGCTTAAAACGTCACGTTTCGCAATCTTAACCTTCAATGGTAGAGGGAAAAAAAAAATCGAAAAAATTGAAAAAAAAAATTCTGTGCATCGTACTTCTTAACTAATGTAGGAGACCCATCTACACAATACATCTAAAATTTCTGCCAAACCTGGATTCATTAATATAAATAGTTTCCGAGGAGATGTGAACGAAAGGAATTTTTGAAAAAAAAAATTAAAAATCAATAACTCAAGAACCAATAGTGATAAATGCATGTTTTTTTTTAAATGTAGAGGACATCAAGACGATTATTTTCCATCCTCATTCGTGTGAATTGGTTGGAAATTTCCAGAAATATTGAAGAAAAACAAAAAAAAGCGCCACACATGCATACACACATGCGTACACACATACATACATACATACAGACATTTTTTCTAGAGGTGATTTTTGGTCGTTTCAGACAATTTTAAGTCATCTGCCATGAAAATCTGAAAATCGAACAATTTGAGGAATCCATAGCTGCCATCCGGAAGCGAAAAAACAAAAACAGTTGTTTTCAATAAGAATTCTTTGTGAACATTTTGTTCGACTATTCCTATAAGGAAATCAATTCATCTCTCCAAGAAATACAATCCACATAGGAATCATCAGAGCAAAAATTGAATGAGGAACCAAATCAAATCAGAAAATTATTAATAGATGATTAAAAATTAAAATTCGGTAGAGACAATAGATCTGGAGTACACAATTTTCGACACATCGCACTTCTCTTGGATTCCTAACATAAACCATAGGCAGTATCCAGACACACGCTACGTGGTAATTACTATGCATCCAACATAACAGTTACCATACATTCAAAGTTTTTTTTTGCCATATATCTATGGCTTTTACAATGTATCTATGGCTTTTGCCGTGCGCGTATGGCTTTGGCCATGTAGCCATGATTTTTGCCTTGCGCGCATCGTAGTTTTTTTTTAACTGGAGATGCTCGGCATCGTTTAACTAAGAAAAAATCATTTAAGAAAAAAGGGTGGAGGTATGGAAAACAATCACGGTGAAAAGGTTAAGGAAAAAGCCGATAATTGAATTTGATCAGTAGTAGAAAGTAATATTCAAAAAGTTTCTAGATAGTTTATTTACCTCATTTCAGAGAAAAACTTTTTCTGGAAAGAATTTAATTCCCCTCGAAAGAGGTATCACGATGTTCTTTGCTGGCTAATGTGATCAGGGATCGGCATAATCGTAATCGAGGATTATGATTAATGAATTATTTCATCAATTACATAATCTGAAGACAAAATTTTTTGATTATTCCGGTAATCAAGAATAAAATTGGAATATTCTCGATTACTTTGTTAATCGGCAATCAGATCGGCAATAACCGATTAAATTGATTAATTAATAATTGACATTTCAATTCTTTGATTTATCTGATTAATTTTTAATCACATCCGGTAAATATATGATTATTTACGTAAACATTAATCGAAGCTGGAGATTATTCGATTTTTTGATTAACCACTACTCGAGATCCTGAATTTTTCAATTTTATAAGCAATCAGTAACTGAAATTCACGATTATTCGATTACTTAATCAATTATTCATTGACAATGAAAAATACTTGAATACTAAAAGAATTATATATCAGAATTGTGTGTATATTTGATATGTATTGGATTCTTGTATCTATTTATTATGAGTGCTGATCTTGTGGTAATGGATAGAGGACACTCCACCGTATAGTGGAAATAAAATCTCTTGATAGCATAACATAACACAATCTATTTACTTATAATTTTCCACTCATTTTCAACAAGGCACATTACCGAATCATCTCGGATATATTAACAAAAAAAAATAGATTCTAGATTCTCATAATTAACAAAGATGGAAATAAACACAAATTTCTCTCTTTTCCCGCAATACATGCACGAAATTTTTATGCAACTTTGAACTGAAAAAACAAATATCATAAATGACTAACAAACAAACTTATATGTCAAAATATGTCGCTTTCTTTAAAAAATTCTATTGATTTTCTTTCAAACTCTACAAGAATTCTATGAGATTTTCATTAAAATTCTATTGAAAAATTGCATTTTTTGCACCAATTCTATTAAAAATTCTGTAATTTTCCTATGCATTTGTTAATAGATATTTAGTTCATAGAATAAAGTCGATGAAGGTCGATTTTTCTATAGAACTTATTCTTTTGGACCCCCTCTACTGGGNTCGATGAGGGGAGGGGGGAGGGGGCTACGAGGAAGGAATAAAACGACTTCCATCAGAGCGTACTACGCCAAGCCCCTCAGTCAGACCGAAAGAAAAGAGAATGAGAACGCAGGATCAGGGCACATATGCTCAGAACACTACGAGCTCATTCAAGTTTGCAGTTATGCCGGAGTCATATCTAGATCAGAAACTGAGCACTGAAGAGGTAACGGAGGTGAAGAAACTCCTGAAGAGGGCGATTCTGGCGTTACCTGACGGGGTGAAAACACCCACCTTCAACGGTGTCTAGGAAAGAGAAGGTGTGGCAATGGTGTGCTGCACTGATGAGGAAACGGGAAATTGGCTGAAAAGCCTTTTCCCCGAAAACAAAATAGCTGGACTTACTGTACGTGTGGTCGCAGCCTCGGAGCTTCCCAAGAAGCACAGGGTTGTACTACACGTGGAAGACCCAGATCTAACCGCTCAAGAAGCACTGTGCTTCCTTGAGAAACAAAATGCAGAACTGCAGGCCAGAGAGTGGGTTGTTGCTCGGGCCAGTGAGAGTAGGGACGCGAAAAGTGCCCACTTCGTTGCGCTGATAGAC
>NW_021681191.1:17890-18491 GCF_001412515.2 Diachasma alloeum | reverse complement strand
TGGGACTGATTGAGGGACAACTGGCGGTCAAGGGTTTTGCCATAGGCGCCTTTCTGGATATTGAGGGGGCTTTTGATAGCACTTCGAATCCGGCTATAGAAAAAGCCATGGAAGAACGACAGGTGTCCAAGACTATCATTGCTTGGACACAAAACATGCTGAAAAGCAGAAGACTGTCGGCAGGACATGGGAGGGTATGTGTGGAGGGACGTCCGACTAGGGGCTGTCCGCAGGGGGGAGTTCTCTCGCCCCTGCTATGGAACCTGGTTGTAGATGGACTTCTAAATCAACTAAGTGAGGCCGGCTTCCACGTCATCGGTTTCGCCGATGATGTGGCAGTTGTTGTGAAAGGCGGATTTCTGAGGGTGCTAAGGAACCTGATGGCAACAGCCTTCAATATCATTGAGGATTGGTGCAGGGTAACTGGCCTATCGGTAAATTCAGCCAAGACAACGGTCCTGGTTTTCACCAGAAATTATAAACTGGAAAAGATCCAACCTCTGAAGCTAAATGGCTCGGAGATTAACTACACCAGCAGAGTGAAATATCTGGGTGTCCTCCTGGATAATAAACTCAGCTGGAAAGAACATATCTGTACTCA
>NW_021681191.1:0-17786 GCF_001412515.2 Diachasma alloeum | reverse complement strand
GTGCCCTCACACGGCCTGCTTGGCATGCCCTTCGCAGTGGGAAAAACTCTTATTAAAGATCATTTCCAGCGGGATCATGTCAGGCGTTGGGAGAAAGTTGCGACCTGCAGACAAGCGAAACTGCTTATGAGAGGGCAACTAAGAGTTAGGACCAGAAAGCTTCTGGAGCTGCACACAGGGGATCTGAGGGTAGCGGTAGGGCTCCTTACGGGTCATACATCTGTTCAAGATGAAACTTGCAGAACAAGAAAACTGCAGACTGTGCGGAGGCGATAAGGAGGGCGTCATCCACATTTTATGTGAATGCCCCCTTAGTTATTAGCACTCCGTCGCTATAAAATCTGGGGCCAGGCTTTCCTGGAACCAGAGGACTTACAACAAGCGGCTGTCACCAGCCTTATTAGCCTAGTGAGAAACAGGGCTGGGGCTGTGTGACTGACCGAAACTAAGGCGGAAGTTACAAAAGATCGTATGATTTAGGTGACTCTGGGCGCTTTAAGTGACCAGCCGCACTTTTTATATTCTTCTATTCTTCTATTCTTTTGGAATTATTCTTATGTGAATTTTTGGGAATGTTCCAAGTTTCATTTTGTGATTTTATTATGAGGAACAAATAAAATATAAAAAAATTGAAAAAAATTTGATTGCATTTGATGTGATAAAATGGAAAAAATCATGATATTAAATTTTAAAAATATAATAAAAAACGTCTTCCTGCCTCATTTTTCCTAAAAACATGAGTATTTAGTAATCTGACAGTAATCGATTAAGTTTCAGTTCTGATTACGTATTATTCAATCAAAGAAGTCTTGAGTTGAATTAACGTATAATCAAATAATTTTTGAGTCAGATTAACGATTAATTAATTAATCAAATAATTTCTCAGTCAAATCAACGCCCAATGAAATAATTAAATAATTTTTTAAATTGATTGACGATTGATGGAGTAATTCATCAATACAACTTACGATTGATGAATTATTAAGTAATCAAGCACATTTACGTTATGATTATCGATTGATTAAATATTCAAGAGTTTTGAGTCCTGATTGCCAATTTGTCTTGTAATCAAAAAATCAGTGGAGAGATTAATGGATTACAAATATAATCATCAATCTGAGCTGTAATCATTACCAAAGTAATGATTAATGCCGATCCCTAAATATGATTGACGTAGAATTATACAATTTTCAATGTTTTGGAAATTTTTTCAATGGAATTTTTGTCAATATGGCAATTATTAAGAGATATAATGAATATTTATGTGTGGGACATTATCTTTTTTTTTCATAGGTAATTTCTGTATAAAAAAAAAATTCCTTCATTACTGAAATTTATGGCTGACTTCACAATTTCATAGTGAATATGAGAGATTTTTAAACCTTTTCAAAATTCTAAAAATGGTTGATATGAGCAAACGAGAAAAAGTCGCAAAAATCCAAGTCATGGGTTCATTTTTCCAGATAAAACTCAAATTCCTATAAAGTCGTACTGGAGAGATTCCAGTCTTGGTGTTCAAAGTAGGAGACAATGATGTGAGTGGGGATAAATTTCAGAAGCACAATCTAGTCAGTTTGCTTGCACCTCTTGTGTTGAGATATTTCGTTAGAATTCACAAAAGATGTTGATAATGATAGTTGGATTTCGTTCTTGAGTTATAAAGAAACAAGCAGGAGGCAGCGAGAATGTGGCAGTGAACATCTCACTCATTAATTTTTTTTTATACTTTCTTTGCCATCAATAAATTGATGGTGGGCTTTCCAATATTTTTAGCGTAATAAAATTTGATTTTGCTATAGTCCATACGCTAGGGGTACGTTTGTGTACATTGAGATGTCCATTAGATTTCATTACTGGATTCTATATTTTCGAGGTCGCTGATTGCGAATATGATGATCGTTTGTGCGAAATGGTGGGCAGTCTCTTTGTTTATAACAATTTAATTGTTTAAAACGGAATATCGCGGAAACGGTTGACTATAGGGGAAAATATTTCAAATAAAAAATGTTCCTTATCAAAAAGTGCACATATTTTGTTTTGTAACATTTTCTCACAGCGGTCATGGTTGCAGGGATATCGCGGATTCCGCGCTATTGCGCGGAGGCAACGCGCTCTGGAGTCTTTTTAAAAAAATGGTTGGACGGAGAAAAAAATGGTTGAAACAAAAGATGTTCATTACAAAAAAATACATCAGATCACTTTTTTGACTTTTTCAATTATTCCAAGTAATTTTCGAGATATTCAACGTTTTATGGGCGATGACGGGACAAATTCGCATTGCGTTGATCATTAAACCGTGATTATCCTGTTAACTATTAGGAATAGACCAAAATGTCTAAAAACTCAAAAGATGAGTCATGAAATTACCAATACCTTTTGTTTCAACTTTTTTTCTCTAGCTCCATTCGTTCAGCAAATAACTCTCTCTGTGAAATTCGTTCAACTCGTTACTCTGCTATTTGTTCGCTAAACAACGTGCAATCTAGCCAGAAAATCACGCGAAAAAATAAACTCTCTGAAAATACGATCTTCACCCTCAGGAGTCTCAATGTAAACTGACGGTGAGTTCTTCAATTCCGTAGGATGAAAACAAAACTCAAAAATGAAAACATTGATAGGGCTATTATGTACGAATTCGGAGAAAACTGTGGCAACGCCACATAACACTGCGAAGCCGTTGTGCAACGTATGGAGTTGAGGTGGACGTTCAATGCACTCATACCCTGATTTGCGCCAGGAATATTTTCTGAACGGACGGAGCTAGAGAAAAAAAGTTATAACAAAAGATATTGATAATTTTATGACTCATCTTTTAAGTTATTAGATATTTTGGTCTATTCCTAGTAGTTAACGAGATAATCATGGTTGAATGATCAACGCAATGTGAATTTGTCCCATAAAACGTTGAATATCTCGAAAATTACTAGGAATAATTGAAAAAGTCAAAAAACTGATCTGATGTATTTTTTTATAATGAACATCTTTTGTTTCTAGCATTTTTCTCTCCATCCAACCATTTTTCTTAAAAAGACTCCGGAGCGCGTTGCCGCTGCGCAATAGTGCCAGCGCGCCGCTCACTGGACTTGCATCCGCGATATCTCTGCAACCATGACAGCTATGAGAAAATGTTACAAGACAATGTTTGAGATTGAAGCTAAATTGAGATGCCGGTTGGGGAAAAGTGGGATTGTGAAAGGAGGTGGAAAATTTAAACACGCGGAATTATAAAACCACAATGTTGATGTACTTTATTGTGGAATAACCCACGCGTCTTGATAAATTAATAATGTTACACTGTTGAGTTGCTCGACAAGTCAATAAAAATGATGGTTTGAAAAATGCACTGCACTTGAGATTCTTTCGATATTGAACTTGATGATTGACTCAAAATAATTGATAGTTAACTCGGAATTAATTGATAATTGAATTGAATTAAATAGAGACGCTATACAAAGCGCTAGACTCAAATGTATCGCGTTGATGTACTCCGGTGATGTACTCGATTGAGCGGTTACGGCGATACAGTACTGTGATTAGAGTGACTCTCTCGGTGGCTAGAGCGATACTACCGACTTTTTCGGGGATTTTCTTCGTAGTTGACTGTGACCGCGAAGGGTCCCGAAGTTTCTCGAGATTTCCGTTGAGCCCGGTGACCGTTTGACTAGTTTGAATAGCTGAATTTCAAACATCCCGGGGGCCATTCATCATCAGGGATGATGAATTGTGCGTTGAATTTCTCCACTGCTTACTTTGCTGGTTACTCGTTGATTGGCTCTGGATCTTCTCGAGGGTTTTCTTCTCCTGATTGTTCGATAGATTTCTTCTCCTGATTACTCATGTACTGGTGATAATTTAGGGCTGATTGCTGATGTACTGTTGATAATTTAGGGCTGAAGTCATTTAATACGACTCACAGCTCGGATTGATGATATCTCCCAGGGCCTGTTCTGCGGTAGATAGAATGCTGGAGAGGCTTCTGGAAATTCTGATGCTTTCTTGATTTCTGGTTTTTCCTATGTCTCGCAGTTGACACAGACAAAACATTTACGGCTAAGTTACTTAGCCGATTTAACAACTGCTTCCCACTTGCCTCCGAAATGGGGTGCTCTCGGTGGTGAGAAGTTCCATTGAGTCCCATTTGTGGCGAGGGCAGCTTGGATCTGTTGATTCTCTCTGGACTCTTGATTGTACAGCTTGTTGAGTACTCCTGAGACTCCAACGAACGTAGTTGCGTTGTCACTGTACATAACCTCGGGGATGCCTCTCCTTCCGGTGAATCTCTTGTAGGCTCCGATGAAAGCCTCTGTTGTTTGCCTGGAAACGAGCTCTAAATGGACTCCTGATGTACTGAAACACACAAATACTGTGATATGAACAATAGATGGTTGGGCATTTGTGGGTCGCTATTTGAGAATGGGGAAGGACTGGCATAGTCCGCTCCCATGTGGAGAAAAGCTCGTGCAGGTGATCTTCTTACAGCAGGCAGTTGGCCCATTAGGTGCTGGGCCTGTCTTCTTTGGTGTCTAATGCAGATAGGACAGCGTAGAATTTATGCTCTCACTGTGCCTCTCCCACCGATGATCCAATACTTCTGGCGAGTATAGGCTAGGATGAGTTGAGTCCCTCCGTGGAGAGCTCTTTGGTGAGCTTCTTCGATGACCAATCGTTGTGGANCTCTCCCACCGATGATCCAATATTTCTGGTGAGTATAGGCTAGGATGAGTTGAGTCCCTCCGTGGAGAGCTCTTTGGTGAGCTTCTTCGATGACCAATCATTGTGAGACGAGACTGATGAGACTGAACAATTGGATGAATTTCGTCACGGGCTAATTGAGAATTCTTGAGGCGGCCGCCTAGCCTGATGATGCTCTCATTGTCTAGCGTTGGAGTCAGCTTTGCTAACGGATGACTCCGTGGTAGTTGATAGTCTCTCTCGAGAAGTCTATGAACAGATATATATATTGATATTGTGTTATTTTTACCCAGAACAGCCTGGCTTCGTTGAGTTCTCTAGATGTGAGGACAGGCGTCTGAGGAACTGGCTGTCTCCTGCACCTGTCAATTGCTCGGTTTAGGGTAGCTGTTACTTGGAGGACCTTGGATAGTCTTGAGTATCTGTTGAGAAGCTCTACCACGGCGTTGACTTTGATGGTTGTCTGATGTGATAGAGATGGCCTCGCTTCTATTTATGATTCTGCTGAGTGTCGGTTGGTGATGACTGCCAGCTTTCAGGTTCCTGATTTATCCATTCAGGACCTGACCACCATAGCTGATGTTTTGTTAGTTCCTTTGGTGAGAGTTCTCTGGATGCACAGTCAGCTGGGTTTCCTTTACCGCTGATGTGTCTCCAAAAAGCGTTTGGAAGAGATTCCTGGATTTTGATGACTCTATTTTGGACGAAATCCTTCCATCTTGATGGGTGGCTCTTGATCCAAGCCAGGACAACACTGTCGATGCTGGCTCGTCGATCTGCTTGGTGCGAATGTACACTATTGCGCCCATTGCTGCTGTTGAAGCATGTGCAAACCCGTGGATCTGGATGCTGTATATCTCCGATGAGAATCTCAGCTACCTTGGCACTGAGACTTGCTCTAACTTGTGGAGGTTCTCTCTGAAGCTCGTCAACTGGTTTTTATACTCGTCTGGAAGTGGCTCGTCCCAAGTGAGCTTAGGTCTCCATAGATCTTGAATAATTACCTTGCCTCGGGTGATTACTGGAGCGATGAATCCCAATGGATCAAACAGTTGAGCAATTTCTGATGCTACTACTTGGTGACTGTTGCTTACTCAAACTGCTTTGATTTAAATCAAAATGTATCGGACGATTGATGCCAATACAATCCGAGCACTTTGGTGATAGGCTCCTCGAACTGGATGATCAATTCTTTGATGATTTCCTCTGGTGGTGTTGATGTACCTCGGGAAAGAAACAATGGATGAGGGCGGTATCATTTGCCAAATTGATAAATAGAGAAAATGATACCTTACCTCTGAATCCAGTTGCTCCCTGCAATCCCGGGTTTTGAGTTGAAGATTTGCTGCGCTGATACTTTCTCGATGTTCTCTGAAGGCTTGAGAATGTCTTAAATTCTCTCAATCTGTGGTGATGTCTGCTTGTTGATGTTCTCTTGAACTTGCCGATTGCTTGGTTCGGGATTTCGTTTCCTTAGCAAATCTCAGCTATTATTGAGTATTTATTGAGTGGCTCTCAGGCGCGGGCTCTGTTGTACTTGGGTGAGCCCATAACGACCTTTCGCTGTAGGATATCTCTGCTTTGGATTACTATTGATGACTGTCGTTTCTGTTCTATGATGAGTCGAACTGAGGTTATTATTGGTGACCCTCAGTTCCGTGCTGATTGCTTGTCTCTCAGACCCCTGATGCGGTGTATACTATGCTGTGACGGGTTCTGCTCCTTCTGGTGCTTTGCGCATGTGTCCCAGTGCCTCATACTCGTTGATGAATTCTCTGTAGAGCTGGGAATATGATTCGTCTGTCTGGAGACGACGTGCAACTGACTGGAGTTGACGTGAGGCCTTGAATTTAGACTCTCCGAGTGCTGTTGGTGAGGTCCGTAGAGGGAGTCTGACGATGTAGCGCCCAGTTACGTCTCTGCTGTGTGTCGATTTTCTGTGTATCTCACACTTGAGTTCATCTGGTGATCGCTCTGTTACTTGAGTTGATTGGTCCTGGTCCTAGCTCTTGGGTGAAGCTCTATTGACTGCTCGTTCATGGATTCCGTTAGTGCACTTGGGAAATCCTTAGCGAGCAACTTTGCAATTGATTGTGTCTTACAGTTATTCAATCAATGGTTGTGTGTTGGCGCCAATCTTTTATTTGAGAAGTTCTGGACTTGACAACCTCTTTGATGATCCGCCTTGGCTGTTAGCCCCTATGATGATTGTCTCTTGGACCAGGTATTTGATAATTTCGATCAGCTGGTGCAGAGCTTGTATAGTGCTGATCTCTGCTTATTGATGAGAACTGTTGATTGATGATCTTGATGCTGAAGCTCAGTCGTTGCAGATCTTTGATGATTGTTCCCGATCTCGTTGACCTTGAAATCTAGAGGTCGATCGGCCATCCTCTCTGTTGATGATCGTAGATACTATAGATTAGTGAACGCTTTAGTGATGACTCTTCTGTTGTTGCNGAAGGTGTAAATTCCCTCAGTTGTCGTCAACTTCGATGTGACTGCTCTTGGTGTGGATTTTGCTGAGGGGAGAAACACAGAAGATGAGGCCGTATCACTTACCAAGATTTGATCGTAAAATGAGAAAGTGACGCTTGACCTCTCCTCTAGTGGTTTCTGAAAGTCCCTCTCTCGATGCTAGGGTCGATGATAGCTGAAGTTTTGGATGTTCAGCACTGCTATTGATACTCTTGATGATGTACTCTGAGTTGGAGGTAGATATTGGATGAATCTATCCTCATTGTTGAACTGCTGACTTTGGATCTCCCGATAAGCTGTCTTGTTTTTCATCTGTTTCCGATTAATGAGCTTTCTCATCGATTGAGGTTCACTGTTGCTGATGCTGTTCTCTGGGAGCCTTCCGTCGACTCGGAGGAGGCGTAAATTCCTTCAGTCGCCACCAAGCTCGTAGTTGATTGATTGCTAAGGGAAGAAACACAGGGTGAGAGACGTATCACTTGCCAAAGTATTGATAAATGGAATATGATACTTGTCTCTCAATCCTGGAATCTCTGGATTCCCTTAGCTCGTTGATGGTGTTGACAATCTCCTGATGATTCCTATAGAAGGTCGGGATTATATAACCCGATACTTCTCAACTAATTTGAGTCTTTTTGCAGCTCTCTGATAGGTAGTCTCGGTGATATACTCATGAGTCGGAAGTAAATTCTCGATGAATTTCTCTTGGAGGTTGAGCAGCTCTCTCCATCCCGCTTCGATGAGTTTCTTCTGGCCTTCTAATTCTTCGATGGTAAGGCTATTGATATTCTCTGCTGATAGCAACAGTTCTTGATGAATCTCGTCCAAGTTATTGACCTTGAAGTCGATCTGCTGCATTTGGAATTTTGAACTGTGGATAATTCCCCTGTCGCTCCCATGTCAGACACATTCCGTTTGATGCTCGTCTGTTGAGTAGAGTCCAGGATGGGAGTAGACTGCGTAGGGTTACCGCTAAAGTGCTCTGAATAATATGTTGATGAGTTGGCAGGAGGTTCTCGCTGAGTTTTGTGTTGGATGATGAGAAATTCATTCCATTCTCCTTTGATAATTTTCTCCTGGCCGTCCAACTCCTCGACTGTGAGACCGCTAATGTTCTCGGCTGACTGCAACAATTCTTGATAAATATCATTGAGTGAATTACCTTGAAGTCCAGTTTATTTGTTTGGAACTTCTGAGTCTCTGAGTTCGCCTATTGCAGTTCTCATCTCGGCTACAGTGCGTTTATTTTCTTGTTGGTGAATAGGAGTCGCGTCAGGAAACGGCGGTGTAATTTCTTCACTGAAGTGCGCTTGAGATGGATGCTCAGTAATCTGGATAATTGGCTCAATTTCGCTTGATTATCTCCTCAGTGCGTTCATGCATACGTTGATTATCTCCTAACTCCGCGTCTGACATGGTGGTCGTCTCTGCTCTGGGTGAGGTAACTTATCGATAGTAGGTAGATACCGACTGATGTTGACTTGATGCCCACTGTCGATAAGGTAGGGCACGTTATTAGGTGAGGGCACTCTTCCAATTGCCTGTTGGTTTTCGCGGTGCGCGCGCGGCTTGGACCTCGGCTAGTCCCGACGGAGGCCGAGGTTTTCGGAAGTTACACAACACTAGAGGTCGAAATGTCACTACCGGTGTTTACAATACCGAACTTCAACTGTAAACACTAGGCACAACTCTCTGCACTGTTGATTGTCTTGACTTGTCCGTAGATTTGCTCGTGTGGAACCCGAAAGTCTGTTACACACGAGGCGTCCATTTTATTGTAGAATTTTCCACTCACTCTCACGCACTTTTTCTCCATCCGGCTCGAAGGACCATTTGTTTGAGATTGAAGCTAAATTGAGATGCCGGTTGGGGAAAAGTGGGATTGTGAAGGGAGGTGAAAAATTAAAACACGCGGAATTATAAAATCACACTGTTGATGTACTTTATTGTGGAGTAACCCACGCGTCTTGATAAATTAATAATGTTACACTGTTGAGTTACTCGACAAGTCAATAAAAATGATGGTTTGAAAAATGCACTGCACTTGAGATTCTCTCGATATTGAACTTGATGATTGACTCAAAATAATTGATAGTTAACACGGAATTAATTGATAATTGAATTGAATTAAATAGAGACGCTATACAAAGCGCTAGAGTCAAATGTATCGCGTTGATGTACTCCGGTGATGTACTCGATTGAGCGGTTACGGCGATACACTACTGTGATTAGAGTGACTCTCTCGGTGGCTAGAGCGATACTACCGACTTTTTCGGGGATTTTCTTCGTAGTTGACTGTGACCCCGAAGGGTCCCGAAGTTTCTCGAGATTTCCGTTGAGCCCGGTGACCGTTTGACTAGTTTGAATAGCTGAATTGCAAACAGACAAAATATGTCCACTTTTTGATAAGGAACATTTTTTGTTTGAAACATTTTCCCCTATAGCCAACCGTTTCCGCGATATTCCGTTTTAAACAATTAGATTGTTATAAACAAAGAGATTGCCCACGATTTCGCACAAACGATCATCCTATTCGCAATCAGCAACCTCGAAAACAGAATCCAGTAATAAAATCTAATGGACATCTCAATGTACACAGAAGTACCCCTAGTGTATGGACTACTAAGGATTCAAAGAAAACCTATGCCATTATGGGCACTAAACGGTTTCGAAAAGTGAACTTTTCAGGCAGGTATCACAATTTTTTTTTTAATTGAAATCGTTTGGGTAGTTGTCGAGAGATTTTCAAAAAAAGGTTCATGAGCAACAATTTCATCAAAACAACTGAGTCGATTGTGCTGAAATCAAGCTTTAGTCCTGAGCGTTAGTCCTGATTAATCTGACGAACTCGAGATTTTTTTTTCTGAATTTTTCTACGCCTTCAAACCTTTGATTCGTTAAAAATTGAACATCAGCTGGACACCCGCAGAGACATACATAATCTTAGGAAGTGGTATTTTTCAATTCCGGACAACGCGTGGCCACACACGGCAACAGAAACCCTGAAAGTTATCTCCACGTTGGGCTGGGAAATTCTCCCACATGCGGCATATTCTCCAGACATTGCGCCTTTCGACTAGCACCTTTTGCGGGTGCTACAAGATCACCTGGTGGATACCAAGCTTTGATCTCCTGAAGAAGTCCGGCAGAGCATTGATGACTTCATCCAGTCAAAACCACCGGCTTTCTTCCGAGCCGGATCCGACAATTGCCCGATAGATGGGAGAAATGCGTGCAAAGTGACGGTGATTATTCTCAAGATTAGATCTGTATTCATTTAAAAAAATAAAATAAATAAATGTCAGTATTGTCGAAAAAAGGCCGAGAATTAATTTATACATCTAACATATATGTATACCCGTTCATACGAAGTTTTCGAGATATATCGATTTTTCTATTTTTACCTTGAAATCGTTGTTCAGTCTCTAGCAGACGGAAAAATCGGAATATCAACCTGAAATTTGGTACGAATGTGCCTCTAGTAATAACAACGGTTCGTATTGAATCTGGGCTGAATCGGATAATTAGTTTCCGAGATATTCAACTTTGTATGTAAACATAATTTCTCCAATATCTCAATAACGAGTCAACTTATTGCAATATTTGTTCTTTCAAAATGTTCATCTTGATGTCATCTATCTTAGTCAATCAAAATATATATACCCGTTCATACAAAGTTTTGGAGATATTTCGATTATTTCGATTATCCTATTTTTTACTCAAAGTCGTTGTACAGTCTGTAGCAGGCGTAAAAATCGAAATATCAACTGGAAATTTCGCAGAGAGCTGCTTTTGATAATTACAACGGTTCGTATCGAATCTGGACTAAATGGTGTGACCATCCTATTTTTTGAAATGCATCATCTGCTGTATAAATGAGGCCAGAATATATGTCGGCGAAATTTTGGGTCATGTGTTTCAAAATTGGATCCTGAATTAGGGGAGGATGGGGTAAAATGAAACAGCGGGGCAAAAAGGAACAGTGTAAAAAACCACTATTCGACGGAATTCAAGTAGCTTTTTTGGTTCTTCATATTTTAATAGAGGAGGATGGGGCAAAATGAAACAGAGGAGAAAACGACTATTCGACACAATTTGAGCAGCTTTATTTTTGGTCTGCGTATTGACAGCTTAATAACAGAAAGACGTAACTACCAAGAAAGTTTTATTCAACAAAAATTGGAGAGGAATCGGGAAATATGGATGAAAACCTCCAAACTTCGTTTTTAGTTTAATGGAATTTTTCACCACTTATGTCCTTCTGTTATTAAGCTGCCGATATGCAGACCAAAGAAAAAGTTCCTCAAATTATGTCGAATAGTCGTTTTTTCGCCTGTTCCATTTTGCCCCACCCACCCCTACATTATTCATCTAAGTTAAATTTGATACTGAGGAAAAAAAAATTTTGAATTTTCCATAGTAAGAATTGATAATTCAATGAATATCTCTTCTTCCTTTACTTTTTCTATAGTGCTCGTCAATCTTACTTCATTCTTGTCTCATTTCTTTCTGTCTCTGTCTCGCTCACTCTCTGTCTTCAATACTTCTTCCATGTCGATTGTATTTTCTGATTTTGAAAAACTCGATAACAACTTCAGGCATGCACATCTTTTTTTTTAGATAGCTTTCAGTCGTTTGATTTATATTTCGGGTAAATTTGATTGAAATGAGTGTAAGATATCCGCATCCCGTAATTAGAATTGAAGAGTTGCCCTCCCGTTTATTATAAATATTATTGATTTATTAATTAATTAATTTTGAATGAAATTTATTGCAAAAAAAATTAACAAAAAATACTTCTCTTATAATAGGCCATCGCCCGAGGGCCTTCAGCCAAGTATTTAGGTGTGGGCATGAGTTTCCATTCTATTTTTGAAGGTGTAGTTGGAGTCCGATGAGGTGAAGATGATACATTAATTGTTCGAGTGAATGGATGAAGATACAGAGAATATTTGAAGATATAGAAAATAGTTGATTATTCCAGTGCTACTTCTCCCCGGGCGTTATTACCGTAATGATCTATCGAATTGTAAATTTTCGAGAAGGGTGAGGGGGGATATTTAAACCGGGTTCTAGTATTGGAGTATGTTTCGTATTGAAGATGAGCTGAATCGGATGATTAGTTTAGGAGATATTCAACTTAGTATCAAAAACGGTTTTCCAGAATATCTCGAAAACTATCCAATCGATTTCAACTTTTTTTTTTCAAGATATTCGTCTCGATGTCTCCTATATCAATTCTCAAAATGTATATACCCCGACACACAAAGTTTTTGAAATGTTTAAATTTTTCGGTTTTTCACAAAGAATCCTTGTACGCACTCTCAGTTTAGAAAAAATCAATGTATCAACCTCAAATTTGGCATAAAGTTTTCTCCTATTACTACAATGGTTCGTATTGAAGATAAATTGAATCGCAAATTAGTTTCAGAGATATTCAACTTTGTATCAAACTGATTTTCATAATATTTTTTATGGAGAAAATATTATGTATACAGACACTTTTAGAAAATTGTCTGGAGTATGAAAAATCATATATATATGCCGGTCGTAGGGACAGAAAATCGCCACGGATCCATTCATAAGCTTACTATCAATGAAATTGGTAGAAGAACAAATAATAATTATAATAATAGTGTGAGACCTGGTAGCTTGGCGCAGTGGGTAAGTTCGTTGCCTCACATGCGAAAGATTCCGAGTTCAAATCCCGGCCGGGTTGAATGGTGCGATCTAACCATTTAAAGTCTTGATCATCATCGCAGTATGCCCTAACCGGGTCGAAGCGATATAAAATAGCGATAAAAAAAAGTAATTATGTAAAAAGTAACAGTCAAATGTTTGCTGTCAAATAAGCTCAAACCTCTGCTTGTTTATAATAATTTTTAATTTTTCTTGTTTCTATTAATGTTTTAATTTTTCTTGCCAGGTTTTTTTTAAGCTAGCAAGGCCACCAATAAAGAGGCATTATTTTATTTTTTCTGTAAATTATTACGTCCTGATGACCTACAAATATTGCTATTACTTGACTAAAAATAATAGCGATATAATAACGAATTTTGTGTTCAATTTTTTTAACAGATAATTTTTATCGCGCGCCTAACACGGTTCCCCCTCACGTCACCCCTCGCGACAAACAAATCAACTCACGTCCACGCGCCCCTACCCATCGAAAGAGTGCATGTAGTACTCATCCGCACCTTATTACCCCACCCTCACACAGTTAAAAATTGGTGTATGCATTAACATACACGAATTAATAATCGATGACGCAAAAGGGCATGGCCCACGCGTCGTCAGTACAGTTGCAGTTCCGGCGTCAGAAGAAGAGACTTCTTCAAGAATTTTTTTTCATTATTTCCGCAAGTGTTTCAAAAGTAAGTTTCAGTGTCAATGGTTTTCGGGTTAAAAGTTAACAAATCGATTGTCAGTGTCAATGATTTTCCGGATTAATATTCATTTATTTATTCATTTATTTCACCTTCATGGTATTAACCAATGCACAAGGGGGATTGCAGAGAGAGATACTGCATGATAATAGTAAAAGTAAAAATATACATAATGACATTCGCTCCGGTAGAAATTCTATTAAATGAAAATGTCTTTATATGTAATGACAATAAGGCATGAGCCGTAAGAGTTTAACCACAAGCAATTCCCAATTTCAAAATTTTAGTGATGTAAATGAAAAGGATGTCAGTCTTCCTGAAAGAGTTTATTTGAAGGATTTCCGGTAACGAAGTTCCCAGCCCACCAAAGTGATGCCGAATCTTGTCTGATGCTGGGCACTCAGCGAGAAGATGATAGATGTCATCTGGACAGTCCCATTGACACGTTGGACAGTTTGAGTCGGCGGTCAATCTGATTGCCTGACCTAACCAACAGAAAAACGCGTTCCTGACTGATGCAACTCTGACCTGGCTCAGTAACCGTGGTTTCGCCCAATTCATATTGTAATCCAAGTAGTTCGTTCGCATCACAATATTCTTGTACAGAGGACAGTAACTCGATCGATTGGCACACTCTAAATCTTCTTTCTCATTTTTTGAGTCAAGAGTGATGATGGTGTCATCTATTTTTTCACAAAACGCTCTTTGGCTGCTTGATTGAATTTACCTGATAAAGTAAATTCTATTCCCAGATAAGTGTAGGATTTAACCACCTCAATTATGTCTTCACCATACTTGAAAATCGGCGTGCTAATAGAACGAGGACTTCTATGAAATATGACGATTTTCCTTTTCGTTGTGTTCACGATAAGACCGTTGGTAATGAAAGTACTTTTGAAGGGCATTTAGCTTACGTTGCGTGTCCTGGGCTGTGTCCTCCAAAATGACAATGTCATCCGCGAAAGCCAGCATCAGGAACTCAAGTGATCCCCCCAGGCCCACCCCTGATAGGTCTTCTGCCTTCAAAAAGACCTCCAGATTACTCAGAAACAGAGTAAATAACAGTGGGCTTAAAGTTTCCTCCTGACGGGTACCTCTGCTGATCCTCATCAACTTGGAGTTCACTCCATTGATCGAATAAAACATTCTTAGATTGGAGTATAGATCGACGATAGAATCCATTGCTTTAGAACCAAGACCTAGCTCTGAAAGCCTGCTCCAAAATTTCCTGTGCTGGACAGAATCAAACACCTGGCGAAAGTCCACAAGAAGAGCAAATAGATACCTTCCCGGTTGTCTTAAGGAAATTTGGATTGCTGATTGGAGACAGAAAAGATTATCCGAGCAGCTCCTTCCTGATCTGAATCCATTCTGAAACTCAGGAATTAAGTTGTTCTTCTCAATCCATCTCTGCAGTCTAAGCGCGATCAATTGCGTATATATTTTTGTGATACAATTGAACAGAGAAATATTGCGGTAATTGTTAGGATCTAATTTAACCCCTTTATTGAAAAGTACGATCGTTTTTTCATACCCCCAGGACTCTGAAATACAGCCTGTTTGTAGAATTTTGTTGAATAGAGTTTTTAATGGAGCGATTCCAGGAGCCGGGAGGTATTTATAAAATTCATTGGACAGTCCATTCGGACCAGGGGCTTTTGAGTTCTTCAGACCTCTAAGACAGGTTACAAGTTCCTCATAAGTGATTTCTCTATCTAGTGTCAGATTTGGCGTGGAGGAACGAGGCCATTCAGCTTCCACGAAGTCTAGGAAGTAGTTCGTTTCGTAGAAATTTTCCCATGTACTAATGATGATGGGGCAGTTGGAGAAGGATTTTGGTTTAAAACTCTTTAGGACGCTCCAAAATTCCTTGGAGTGTTTCACATTTGACAGAGCTTTGAGCTCCTGACGCCTAAATTCCAATTCTTTGTTTTTTGTTTGGAGCGCCCGCTTCTTTTGTTCTAGTAAATAAATTCTTTTTTTGTTTCCTTGAAAGTGAGAACGTTTAGCATCTTGAAAGATAGGTCTAGTTTTTCTTTTTTGATCAAGGCATTCTTTGTCAATCCAAGACTTATGACAATTCTCTTTAGTTGACGTTGGATTGTAAATTGTGCAGAGGCCTGCGCAAGTTGCTGACACCTTAATAATTGATTCAAGCTGGAAATCGGTTGAGTCTGGTATGCCTCTCACTTCACTGAATGATTCCCACCCTAGTGGAAAAACATAAGGTGGAGGCATAACATGCCTGATCAGAATTTCGGATCGGACTTGATCAGTTTCGGATCGAGACGTGAACAGAATTTCCAATCGGGTATGAGTGAATTTAAGAGTGAAATTCGTAAGTGTCCTGGTAGCTCAGATGGTAAGAGCACGCGACGCGACATTGAGAGGTTCCGGGTTCGATGCCCGGCTAGGAAGTTACTAATTTTTTCTCTCCAAAAAATTAAATTTAATTAATGCCTAATGATGGTAGGTGGAGAAACCCTAGTGGAAAAACATAAGGTGGAGGCGTAACATGCCTGATCAGAACTTCGGATCGGACTTGATCAGTTTCTGATCGAGACCTGAACAGAATTTCCACTCGGGCAGGCGTTACTTACACATTCGGCATATTTGCAAAGTTCCTCCGGTACTTGGGCCCATGTGTACTTCTCCTGAATCGGGGCCTCCATCCAGATTTCTGGTGAATGAGTCTCAGCGGCTGTGAGAGAGATATAAATAGCTCCCTCGTGTGTCTGAGTGGGTCCACCCATTAATGATGGTAAAACCCAAGAAACTCAAATCCTCGTTCAGCACTCTGCCTCTTTTGTTAATCTCTGTGTCTAGGCTTGTCTTGTGATTTGATAAGCATGTTCCCAACACCATTGTGGCATCCACTTGATTCAGTTGATGCATTCTGGCATTCAAATCTCCCATGATAAGGACCGGGACAGTTTGATGATTCTGGAATACCGTGTTAACACAGTCCAATAATTCGTTGAGAGCGTCGTCTAAACACCATTTCGGACTGAGATATGCTAGGCAAACGATAATGGGGTTATCTTGTAGATATGTTTTGATAATAATAAATTTTTCATTGGATATGATTAACTGCGAAGTCCGCCCCTCGGTTTGCTTTTTGACAAACAGGAAGATCCCACCACTTGGCCTCCAAGCTGTGGTTTCTTGCTTCCCTGATGGAGACTGGAACATGTCAAATTCTGCTATGAAATGTGGTACGTTTGATAGAATCTGTGGTTTCCACGTTTCCAGAATCCCAAAAATGGCATAACTTTGTATTTTTTCAATCATATAATTGTCCAGAGAAAAAAAAATTTCTATAACCTTCAGCGTTTCAGAATGCTATTGAAGTGTTTGATGGTCGGCCAGGGTTGTGGTGGTGGGAACTGCTGTTGTTATGAGTGATTCTCTTCTTGCTGGTTACGAAATGTCAGGGGAGACCGATCTACAGAACTTGGCTCTCTTGGAATTTTTTTCAGCAATGAACTTTTGAAGAGAACTCCTTGTGTTACGAGGTTTCTTGGTTGCTGGTATGTCCCCTGAGTACGGGACTGACTGACTTGACATGTGCTGTGCTGGGGTATCGAGGAGCTGTTGATCGTGGTCCTTTGCTCTTTTCCTGTATGGAATTTTCTTTATTCGAGATAGAGCTTCTTCTTTGGTAGTCTTTTTATTGTCAACGTAAAGATATCCTTCGCGAATCCTCGCATCAATCTGCTTTTCCTTCAATTCCTTCAGTACGGGTATTAACTCCTTGCGTCTGATCATTATGTCATTGCTATAATCATTGGAGATCGAAATACCTGAACCCTTAAGGAGAGCAGCCTTTCCCAGAATTTCCATCTTCTTGTTATAGGACACGAATGAAATGACGATTGGGGGAGTATTATTTTCTTTATTCTTAGCGATGATCCTGGCACTGTCTAGCTCTTGTGGCAGTGTCACAATCTTCATACGATCTTGAAAGAATTTATATGCCAGTACCATCAGAGCTGGGTTGGAGAGGTCGTCCACCAACAGTCCGAAGATAATGAAATTATTACTCCTCCCCTGATCATCTAATGATTTTTTATGCATCCAGCAGTTTTTGCAGCCTCGCATTATTTTCTTCCAGTGCTGCAATTCTTCCTGAGATCGATGCGACTAAGACCTGTACCGGTTGGATCGCTGATGACACAGTAGCTGTTACCGACTCTTCGATTCAGAAATAGATGCCCTCTCTCCCACTCT
>NW_021681190.1:55858-57469 GCF_001412515.2 Diachasma alloeum | reverse complement strand
CCAAACATTTTTTGTGTAGAATTTTGAGCTCTACAACTTTGTATACCACACTGTAAAACGCACAAACTTGGGGAACCTTAAACATCCGCCAATAGTTTCATACACCCAAATCACAAATTGTATCAAAAATGTAGCCTGATTAGCAAACATTTTTATGTTAGAACTTCGTTCATTGGACTACTCCGGACCCACTCGACGCCGGAGAGCCGTTCGGGGATTCTCCGCACTTTTGAAAATTCATTCCTCCGCTCCTAACTGTGATTAAGAAATGAAACCGATGTCATTTATTAAAAATACAATTCTCGATCGGCAGGCTTAGGTTTCATNTTCTCCGCACTTTTGAAAATTCATTCCTCCGCTCCTAACTGTGATTAAGAAATGAAACCGATGTCATTTATTAAAAATACAATTCTCGATCGGCAGGCTTAGGTTTCATTCCATAACCTCAATTAGGGGGGGAGGGGAGGAATTAATTGTTGAATGAGAAGAACTTGTTCGGAGTTACTGCACGCTTCGAAAATATATTCCTCCTCTCCTGATAGAGATTGAGGAATGAAACCGCTGTCATTTATTGAGAATATAATTCTCGATCGATAGATGCTGCTTTCATTCCTTCATCTCAATCGGGGTGGGGAGAAATTAATTTTTGAATGGTTTCGTCCTGGATTTATTTTATTTTCAATTTTTTCTCTTCGAAATTCTGCGGATTTGGTCAAATTATTCCAGAATGGAGTTAATTGACTTTGATTATAAACGGTATGAAGTGAATTTTAATGTATACCTTTATATTACATATTTTTTCCATTTATAATCAAAGATGTTTTGGGATGTTTTGACCACATTTGCGGAATTTCGAACAGAAAAAATTTATAATTTAAATATATCTAGGACGAAAGCTAACTTGTATGACGGCTCAAAATACTTGTTTTGATTATAAGAATCATTTAGAAAAACATGAGGAAAATCAAACGTGACGTAATTTTGAAAATTCGAGTTTTTCAACTTTTTCTTTGGAAATTTCATAATTATGAGCACTGACGGATTGGATAAAAAACTTTATCCGTAATATTCCTATAGGTGGTACAAAATTAACAATTTTGACACATGGAATATCAAAATCGGATAAATAGAACCCGAGATATTGTAGAAAAATGAAACAAGCAGGGGTTCGAGCTTTTTTGGCCGAAGCCATCTGACCGTTACTTTATGTGTTATAACTATTTTTCTTTTTTTCATTTCTACCAATCCCATTGGTAGTAAGCTTCCGAATGGATCTGTAACAAGTTGATATCTCAATTTTTTCACAAGCTAGCGTGATTACAAGGAGTTTTATGAAAAAACTGAAAATCTGAAATATCTCGAAAACTTTAGATAAACGATATATATGTTTTGATTGATTCAGATAGAAGGCATCGAGACGAATATTTTGAAAAAAAAAATTGAAATCGGTTGAATAGTTTCTGAGCTATTGCAGACAGAACGTTTTCAGGGAAAGTCGAATATCTCGGAAACTACTCGGTCGATTGGGCTCATTTTCAATAGGAAACATTGTCATCGCGGGGGGAAGATTCTGTCCAAATTTTAAGTTGATTCCTCCATTTTTGCACAAGC
>NW_021681190.1:55326-55554 GCF_001412515.2 Diachasma alloeum | reverse complement strand
TATGAACGGGTATATATGTTTTAATTGATTCAGATAGAAGGCATCGAGACGAATATTTTGAAAAAAAAAATTGAAATCGGTTTGCTAGTTTCGAAGATATTAATGAAAAACGATTTAAAGATGAATAGCTTTTTCTCAAAAACTATCCGATCGATCGGGCTGAAATTTGGTACAGAGTTAGTCCTAGTTAAGTACTATAATCTGACAAAATTTCAGATTTTTTGGAAT
>NW_021681190.1:54850-55045 GCF_001412515.2 Diachasma alloeum | reverse complement strand
GATTACAGATTATTGAATAATAAATATTCACAATACCGAATTACTGGAATGGGCAAGTAATTTCATATTGTAGTTCTCCAAATTACATGGGTAAATATCGAATCTGACTTCGACGATTTTCCGATTAGCTAGATAATTCATTCGTTATTTCCCAATTACTTAATTGACGGGATGATTTACTTTATTATTTCCAAA
>NW_021681190.1:54098-54219 GCF_001412515.2 Diachasma alloeum | reverse complement strand
ATTATCCCCTAAAGTGGACAATTCACGTGAGTTGTGCCAAAGGTCGTATAAATACTTTCCGAGAGGATATGAAATCTCCACGTTTTAGGTTCTCCTCTTTAGCACATTTCTATCGAATTAG
>NW_021681190.1:52521-53865 GCF_001412515.2 Diachasma alloeum | reverse complement strand
CTAAAAGGTTGGGCTCAGACGATTCAGCATTATCTGAAACGTGCACATTCATTATCCCCTAAAGTGGACAATTCACGTGAGTTGTGCCAAAAGGTAAAGGTAAACACTTTCCCAGAGGATATGAAATCTCCACGTTTCAGATGTTTCTGAGTCATCTGAGCCTATCTTTTCGGAACCAAATTTTTTATNTTCAGGCCAAAAGGTCGTTAAACATTTTCGCTGAAAATATGAAATCTCCACGTTTTCGATGATGCTGGGTCATCTGAGCCCAATTTTACGGGACAATTTTTTTGATTTTTTTTAAACGTAATTTTTTGAATTTTTCGAAAATTTGTGCCAAAAGGTCGTATAAACGCTTTCCCAGAGAATACGTGTTCTCAACGTTTTTGGTGATTCTGAGTCATCTGAGCCTAAGTTTATGAGACAATTTTTTTATTTTTTTACACGTAATTTTTTTTCCCTGAAAATTCCCTTTCCCAGGGAATATGAAATCTCCATGTTTTTGATGATTCTGAGTTATCTGAGCCCAATTTTTCGAGATAATTTTTTTCATTTTTTTATGGGGAATTTTTCAATTCTTTGAAAATACGGATAAAAAAGTCGTATAAACACTTTCCTTGAGAATAATAAATTTCCACGTTTCAGATATGTCTGGGTCATTTGAACCTAATTTTTTGGAACATAGTTTTTGGTCTGCTTAAAAACAATTAGGAGACTTTTTAAAAATTCGAGCCCAGGAATCGTATACAGACTTTTCCAGTAAAATTTTCTTTTCTCATATTCTTCACAGAAAAAAGTTTTCGATGGAAAACAAAAAACATTTTTAATTAATGAAAAAAATCAAAAAAAGGAAAAACGGCAGTAATAATATTTAGATAGAATAGAGTGAAATCCCACCTTCATTTTTGGATACTTTCCGAAACAAAAAGTTAGTTCCACAACAAAACTGAAACATTTGCAATCCAANTCATTTTTGGATACTTTCCGAAACAAAAAGTTAGTTCCACAACAAAACTGAAAAATTTGCAATCCAGATGGGGAAAGGTGATACAACGCGGATTTTTTAACTTCTTTCGGAATTTCAGGACATTTCTGGTGATGTGAACAACTTTAAACCATGCTTAATCGATAGAACGGGAAATTTTCGCCAATAGTAGATATTGAAGACTCAAAAAATGTCTTATCATATCTTCTGACACCCAGAGTTTCAACAAAAAAGACGACAAAAAGTCCAAATCAAAGAAATTGACTTTTTCGACGATAATGGGGAGAGTTTTTCAAAGCTCTTTTGATAGTAGAAAAACCCATCGGAAAAGTTTCCACAAAATTAAAATTTTCAAGGAA
>NW_021681190.1:51826-52199 GCF_001412515.2 Diachasma alloeum | reverse complement strand
GGGGGGGGGAAGGGTATATTGAGAATTCACAACCAAAAAAAATTGAGTCGGTAACTTTTTTAAAAATATCTGCGAAACTAAGGGATATAGTGAATTTTTACTGAAAGTTTGAGGGGGGAGGGTTGTACATGGAGAATTCAATAAAACTTCCTACCCCCCTCCTGCCCCAAATTTTCAGTAAAAATTGTGTATTTCTCTTAGTTTTGGAGATATTTTTGAAAAACTTACCGACTCAATTTTTTTGGTGTCAAATTCTCAATGCACACGCCCTCTCCCCCAAATTTTCAGTAAAAATTCGCCATCTCCCTTAATTTTGAAGATATTTTTTAAAAATCTATCGACTCAATTTTCTTGGTTGTGAATTCTCAATGCA
>NW_021681190.1:31232-51807 GCF_001412515.2 Diachasma alloeum | reverse complement strand
CCAACTCAATTTTAAAAGATTGTGATTTCTCAATGCCCAATCTCCTCTCCCCCTCGCCCTTTTTGCACAATCGCCCCTCCTCACACCCGAAAAAAATGTACTGATTCAAATCGACGTCGGTTTGATTCTGACCGATTTTCAGTTTGATTCAGACCGACTGACTTGGACTACGCCAATCCGGATTCCGGGTCTGATATAAGTCGAAAGTCGATTTATTTCAAGTAGAAACAGGTTATTGCCGACATCGGTTTGAATCAAATCGGAAAATCGGNAAAATTCTGGCTGTTCCAGGTAATAGATATCGACTTGATTCTAGTCGATTTTTCGGTCTGATTCAAGTGGATTTTTCGGTTTGATTCAGACCAATTTTTCGGTTTGATTCAAGCCGATTTTTCGGTTTGATTCAGATCGAATTTTCGGTGTGATTCACACACAGAAAAAAGTGGATTACCTTTGGAAAAACGTTTTAGAAAAAAATCGTGTAAAATTAATGATCAGAATTGAGATTAATTTTAAACCAAAATATACTTAATTTTAGAAGAAAATATTTTCTAAAATCTAGAAAATTGTTTTAATTTTTGAGAGGGAATTTCACAAAAATTTTAAAAAGGGGTGTAGTGATATCCGGTGGGTGGTGCTTGTAAAGAGGGCGGTTCTGCAGGGGTGAAAAGTTTGTGAAAAGTTTATAAAAGGGTGGGTTATCGTTGTCATTGGGGTATTTGAAAAATATCTTCGAAACTAAGGGGGGGATGTGTATTGAGAATTTACAACCAAAAAAATTGAGTCGGTGAGTTTTTCTAAAATATCTAAGAAACTAAGGAAGATTGCTCATTTTTACAAGTGGGGTGTTTTCAATTTATTCAAATTTCGAAAAATTTCAAAAATTGCAAAAATTTCAAAAATTTCAAGAGCTCCAAAAATTTCAAAAATTTCAACTTTGACAAATTGAAACAAAATTGAGAACCACCCCCTCTTTTTCCGTAAAAATTCGTTATCTCACTTAATTTTGGAGATATTTTTGAAAAACCCGCCAACTTTATTTTTTTTCGTTATCAATTTTCAATGCACCTCCCCTCCCCGCCCCTAAATTTTCGTAAAAAATTACCATCTCCCTTAGTTTCAGAAATATTTAGAAAAACCCGCCAACTCATATTTTTTGGTTATGAATTCTCAGTGCACCCCCTCCCCAAAATTTTCGTAAAAATTCGCTATCTCCCTTAGTTTTCGAGATATTTTGAAAAAGCGGCCAACTCAATTTTTTTGGTTGCCAATTTTTAATGCACCCTCCCCCCCCTCCCGTCCCAAAATTTTTGTAAAAATTCGCTATTTCCCTTCGTTTTAGAAATATTTTTGAAAAAATCACATACTTAATTTTTTTGGTTGTGAATTCTCAATTCACAAGCCTTCCGCCTCTCCTTTTATGCAAAATCTGAATGTGTACTGAATTTTTGATGTACACCCTCCTCCCCCCATGAATGAGGCTCCTCAAGGGGACCTCATCGGCAATGTACATCGAGAATTTAGGAACAAATCGATTTGCATCAAACCGAAAAATCGACGTGAATCAAACCGAAAATTCGGTCTGAATCAAACCGAAAATTCGGTCTGAATCAAATCGACAGATCGGTTTGAATCAAACCGAAAAATCGGACTGAATCAAACTGCAAAATCGGTTTGAATCACACCGAAAAATCGGTTTGAATCAAACCGAAAAATCGGTCTGAATCAAACCGATGTCAGTCTGATTCAAGTCGATTTTTCGACTTGATTCAGACTGATATTCTGGTTTGCATCGGTCTGATTCAGACCGACTTTTTTTTGGGTGCACATCTAAATTTCCTGATATTTGGGCACCCCTTCGGATGTATGGGGTACTTACGCCCTTTAAATACCTCGGTTGCAATTTTTTAGTTCAATCTGGAAATTTTCTAAAATTAAGAAAAATTCAGTATTGGTTTTAGAAAATATTTGTTTCTAAAAACAATCTCCGAATTTATTAGTTTATATGATCCCATCAAGGATAAAGTTTAAGAACAGGAGTTTCTAAAATCTAGAAACTAATGTCTAGACGTCGTTTTGGCACAACTCACGAGAATTTAAATTTGTCAAATTACAAAATTGAGTGAGTAATTCGAATTATTATCTGAGAATTACTCGAATAATTTGTAATTTTGGAATTGAATATTGCATTTACTCTACCATTTTATAATCTGAAAATGACGATTACGAAATTCCTTTTTTAGTTAGGAATTGGAAATTCCTAATCTCAGCTGTAATATGTAATTTACTCCACCAAATTTTTTTTCCTTCACAATGAGTATTTTTTGCCAAAAGACTTCAGATACTGGAGAAATTCCGAATGGGCATTGTAAATTATATATATGAATTCGATTTCATTTTTAATCACAATAAAATTTTGATGGAATTCTCGTTGTAATTACTATCGATTACTATAATTTATCGGAACTGATAATTGAAAATCACAAATTAAAAATACGCACTGTAATCAAATCTCTCCCAAAGAAATTTTATGCATCACATTGATTTAGTAATTTTCAAGTAATTCGATTACAAATGTAATTCGAGGTTCCCATCAAATTCGCAGTAAGTTTATTTGCATTTTCAATTTTATTGAACAATTGAATGATATGAGATTGATATCTCAATTCAAATGAGACTGCGCTACGTAGTGTTAATTCAAGAGTCTGCTTGGGATACATATACGTGTAATTGATAGTGGACACCCGGTAGAATCGCGGACGATCATTTCTGCTATAGTGGGACACATGGCGCCATCCATAATTAATATCGACTGCAAATTAAAGNCAGGAATCACCGGATCAGTCGAACCTTACAAAAACCTCATCAAGTTCTGATCGTGCTTCAGGTGGGCCTGAAGCAATTTCCACTCGGGATGTTCTTAATGTTTTTCAGGTGATTCATTTGCTGGCTAATTAATATTAAGGAATGAAACACAGACGGTGTGATGGAGAATTAAATTCCCCATCAACTGACCCTCTTTCATCCCTTAATCTCTGTAACAAAAAACAAAAACTGCCATGAAAGACGTGGGCCAGTANGGTCTTGATCAAGTTTGGATCAGGTTAGACCTGACCACTGATCAGGTATTGATCAAGTTGACAAATCCGGTCTTGATCAGACATGTTACGCCTCTGACCAATGCGGATTTGATCAGGACGAATGGATCCGAACTTGATCAAGTCAATCAACTGTATAAAAACCGGATGACCTGTCTGTCAGTGTCAATAACAATTATCAATGAGNTGATGGAGAATTAAATTCCCCATCAACTGACCCTCTTTCATCCCTTAATCTCTGTAACAAAAAACAAAAACTGCCATGAAAGACGTGGGCCAGTAAGAAAAATAATAGTTTCGCGACGCACAGTGACTCCCGGTAATTAAAAATTCACCTCTCCCCTCCTAATTGAGATTAAGGGATGAAAAAAAGGCTGTTCGACGGACAATTAAATCCCCTATCAATTAACCCCCGTTTCATCTCTTCATGTCTGTAGCAAAATAATAGAAACTGAGATTTGCCTCACTCTTAGTCAATGATATGGAAGACAGATTCCCTACCATTGTTCAGTGGAAACTGCGAGAAAGTGGTGAGACATCTTCCACCGGGAGGGGCAGGATATGGGGAAGGGGTAGGAAGGGACAGAAATTTTCTCTCATTTTTATTGAAAAAACAGAATACATTTGCAGATTTACTTACATGGAGAGAAATACTCAATGTAAATTATCAGTAAAAAGACGTAAGCATTTCGTTTCGAAACGTAATGTGGAACCGTATTAAAATTGAATAAACTGTCGTAAAATCAATCGTCGCATAAATTCTACGATCTGTTCGGCCAAAATTAATCATTCATTGGACTCGCCACGGCTAGTATTTCTCTCCATGTATATACATGTCAGTATATTGAGATACATACCAAAATGTATGAAACACAGACGAAAAAAATTAGTATGGAATTCCACAGACGAATTTCCCACTTGTCCGGCAATGAGAAATTCCTCTGTAGATCGACCACCCCCAGCTTGAGTTTAGGATGCGGCTTAGGATCTGCTCCTGAGTCTCTCTTTTTCCCTTTCGGTTGATCCGGGATTTCTTGCGATAGCCACCTCAAATTATAATAAAGTATACACCGACTCAAAAAGTTCACGCAAAATTCCCAATGATCCGCGCAAGGTGTTTCCGCGACATTTCTAATCCACTAAGGATATTCGCGCTCAAGCCATTGAGTGAAAATTTTATGAAAATGACCCCAAAGTTTTTGATTATGAAGATTTGGCTTGATTGAACTCTCAAATATTCTAAACGCCGCGGAAATCACGTAATTAAACTCGGTGGTTGGAACGTTCAACTTTCCGAAATATCCCCCCTCTTTACTATCGTAAGCTCTCCAGAATATCAACGTTTCATTCGGAATATCGAGCTGCTTGCTACCCTTTACCATGAAACATTGACAATTCTCGCATTGGAACTTCTTAAAACATTTCTGCGCGATAGAACCAGCTACGTATCGAATTGAATTTTCCTTAAGGGAGACGCGTTTACCTGAAACTTTAATATCATTCATAGTTATTTGAACCGGTTCGAACTCGAAATCGCCCTTTGTGTCATCTGGAGTCGGTAAAGCTTCCTTCCGTCATCTTGTTTATTGAATGATGGCGTACTCGTCACACTCGACGTTGTTGCTCCATCGCTCAATAAATAAGTAGTCTGATCAGCTTCACAATTCGCACTTTTCGGAGGTGATATGACAGTTTCGATGAACACGGATCGTTGCGCGTAAAATCGTATCTGTCTGGCCGACGGATTCAAGTTATTCCCCCACTGAGAACGCTAATAACCGAACAAATTTTCGATTGGATCTTGGTTCAGATGCCCAGTCACAAGATACGGTACACCTTCTTCTTGGAGATTGTTCCATAGAGCTAGGATGCTCCTGATCGTAAATATAAAATTTTGAAATGTGGGAGGGTTTTTGCCATCCTTAACCTTCAATTTACTGAGCCAATCTAGAGCTGTCTTCAAACTGTTTTCTACACGCGTGTCGTTAACTGATAGCCCACGTCGGTATCGATTCGAATCGTGAGGAGTTTGTGAATTGCGGCAATCAAATAGT
The DNA here is from genome assembly GCF_001412515.2 of Diachasma alloeum. Taxonomy (NCBI): domain Eukaryota; kingdom Metazoa; phylum Arthropoda; class Insecta; order Hymenoptera; family Braconidae; genus Diachasma; species Diachasma alloeum. Next base: position 46,655 of record NW_021681190.1, on the reverse strand, counting down.
CTATTAACTTTCTCGATGAAATCTGCAGTTGGAGAACACGACGGATGTTTCAATTCACCAGTCACGTGACCAGTGCGCAAAGCTTGTGCTACTGAATGACTAAAAATTTGTACCGCCATTGAAACATTCATTTTCGAAAAACGGTTTAGGTGAGCATGTCTGTCAGTCAGTTTCGGAGCTGCCCGAACAACACATGTTTTCTCTAAATCGCGAAGTTCTCTTATTGCCGCCCAAGAAATTTGTGCTGCCGGAATTTCTGACTAGCCGACCTTGGTCAGAAGGAATACCCGTCTCCCCAGGAAACATTTCTTCGTCGAAAAGAATTCCTTCCTCTTCAAGGAACAGCTGATCTTCAAAAATAGTGCCTTGTCCATCAGAAAGGATTTCTTCATCGGAGAGACTATGTATCCTGACAGAATCACTTCCTTTGCCTTTGTGAGGGCTTGAATCAGAACGAGAATTCACCTGCGGAAGCAAATAATCATTCATGAAGAGATTATTCCGTAGCCCTTTAAGAAGATGAGGAATATCGAACGCGAAGCAGATCTTGTAACCTTCGAACAAATAATAAGGTGGCTCCTCCTCGGAAGTCCCGCTATCTTTTGCAGGAGGCTTCGTGATTAAACTGCGTATCGCGCTTACATTTGTTTGTGCTTGATCGCACACACAGAGTCTTACTCGAAGACCGACATCGAAGACGCAATGTATAGCCTCATCAATCATGCACTTGAGGATTTCACTGCGAACGGTATCATTGGAAATGGGATAAGCAATCGGTTGTTTCCAATCTGATTGTATTCCGCGAATAACGAATACTAACGCGTGGTTGCCGATCTTATTTGATCTACCATATTCCCCTAAATCCTCAAAACCCGTTACGCAATCTAAACGCAAGTCATATTCTAATAATTCCCTTATCGACATTTCATCCCACATGAGTACACAATCTTTTGCAAAATCCTCAAGATTTTTAACTCCTTCCTTTAATTTCGCGAAAACAGCTGGATTGAATCCTGGAGTAATTATCATCTCGTTCATTCATTTTCTAACTAACGTAAGCACGGTAACTTCATCATCTTCTTCTTTTTTAAAAACCGATAAACTCTAGGCCCCCGAGCATAAATCTGTAACACGAGTTCCGGCTCATCTTTCACCCACGAACGCTGTCGCGAATCTCGAAGGGTCATCTTCACCATACGGAGCTCCTCATCATTTAAATGCTGGCCGGTAGCTTCAATGATTTCACCTATCGATAATTTTTTGAGTTTCTGTTTGGATCTCTTTCTACGCATAATTCTTCGCTGTAAAAGTTCAATCGTTTTTCGTTGTTTGTAGTAATGTACGCGTTGTTCGCGGTATTTTGCGCGCTGTTTGTCGAGTTCTGCACGATGATTTTGTAGTTCTATGCGTTGATTTTCCAGTTGGGAATTCTGATTTTCGAGTTTCACATATACTTCGTTCAATTCTCGCTTCAACGCTTCGTTAAACTTCACATTCCCGGGATGAAAAATTTGAGTCTTTTTGGGGTCTGCAAGACTCGCGTCTGCGTCTATGAGAGAGTATGGCTCAGCGACAGTAGCCATACTTTTGAGAGACTCTGCGTGGGAGACGCAGCAAGACTGCTACCGAGCGTCTCTCGGCGAGAGGCTCCGCGTCTCTTACGCATCTCAATAATTAATTAATCACTAATGACTCCTTCAATTTCATTATTGGAAAATAACTGAAAATATTATTGTAGTTAATTCACAAATTGAACAATTATAAAACAAAAAAAAAAGAAATCGGTTCAGCGGTTCTCCAGATGTTCCCTCCCGGTCGATCCGCCGTGTTCCCTTTCGGTCACCCATCCTTTTACTAACCCAACTCGCTACTGCTTAGCTTCAGTGATCGCAGGTTATCCCGGTATCTTCTGCGCTATACAGCTGCTTATCGCGAGTGAATTTTTTTTCGCTTGATATGCGCAATTATTGAGAGGAAGGAGATAGGGGAAGCATTGACGAAGGTGAACAGTGGGGTAATATGGGATAACGGTGAGGGGCGCATGATAAGGGAAACTGGAATTAAATGGGGCAAAATGGGATACTGGGGTGGAGTGAACCAACTGGACAGCGGGGTAAAATGGAAAGCAGTTGTGCCATTTACTCGTGGGGTAAAACGGGAAAGCAGGTTAGTTAGAGTGGGGCAAAATGGGATAGCGGTTAAATGAACCCATAAAGTAAGCCGGAACGGTGAGTGTGGGAGACGTTATCCCATTTTACCCCACTCCGACAGTGGGGTAAAATGGGATAACGGGGTGACTTGGAGTAGGGGTTGAATCCGAAAGCGAATTAATTTAATTTTTCAATTTTTGTACTTTTTCAATTTACTTTTCTAATTTTTTTATTTATGGTTGGGTAAATTGAATGATGGAATGAAATTAGATGGTCGAGTGTAGAATTGAATTTCCGAGTAAACAGGACGAGAATGCTATTCACTGCTCAGATTGTGGGGTAAAATGGGGTGAACTAAATGACAGGCTAATTAGCCGGAGGGGTAAATTGGGCGGCAGGTAAATTAAATACGGGTGTTTAGGGGGATGATCGGGTAAAATCGATAGCGGGGTAAAATGGGTGAGTCTGGCTAATATGAGGGTGGGGTAAAACGGGACGGTGGGGTACAATGAAACAGCCTGGCAAATTGGACGATAGTCAAATTTGACCGGCGACGAAATAGGACAACAAGGTGAATTATAATGGGATAAAGGAGTAAGACAGAATAAGGGTTTAAAGCGGATCCGCCTCAACCCGTTATTCCGTCTTATCCCGCTATCCCATTTTACCCCATAGCCAGGTTAGTGCGCCGACCAATTCACTTTGTTGTCCTATTTCCCCCCCCCGCCCCAAATTCACCTAAGGTCCAGGCTGTTCCATTCTACCTCACCTTCCCGTTTTACCCCACTAGCTAATTAGCTTGTCATTTAGTTCACCACTCATCCCATTTTACCCCACGATATAATTCGTCCATCACCCGCGATCACCAGATTATCTTGTCTTGCTCCGTCGTCCGATTTATTATCCCCCCCCCATCCATCCTTTGTACTATATTATACTTGCTTCAGTGTCTATTTAATTAACAATTAATGAATCAATAATTAATTTTTGCTTGATCCTGATTATCAGTCCCGAAAATTCTAAGTCCCTATCTTTCAATGAGAGACTCTAGTCTCTACCGTGTTAGCGAAGATTCAGATAGACTCGAGTCTCTCACCAAAGACTCTCCGAGATGCGAAACCGGTTACGGAAGACCCAGGCAGACTGATTTTAGTCTTTCACAGTCGTGGAGAGATCCAATAGACTAAAAATTTTTATCCCGGGTTGTCAGGATGAGCGTTGCGCTGCTCTTCCCAGAGAGCAAAACTCGCCTTCTGACTATTGGAATTATCATCTGATAAAGCTGGAATGGAATTTCCTTCTGTGTTTCTTACATCTAATGGTGTCGCCCCGTTTTTGACCCACTTCTTCTTCGACGGTCCGACAATAGTATAATCGGAGTCTTGCAAATGAGCGGAACAAATGCGACTCTCTCGTAGTTGTCTGGGCGTCACTGGTTGCGGAGTTCCTCGTTGTCGATGTAATCTATCCACAGTTTTGAACTAAAAAAAGCGAAAAGTCTCGATGACCGGGAGTCCATCAGAATCACGAAGCGACGAATAATCGCAAAATAGACTTAGGACTATCCAAACTGAGAGGAAAATGGATGAACATTCGAAGAATGGGGCAGAGTGGGGTAAAATGGCGCATCTTTGAATGTGGATATGTCTCGATAGAATGATCCGTTTGGATGGATCAGGGCCCCGCTCAAAGTTTAAAAAATCAGCTTGAAAATGAAAAATAAAAATAGAATTCTCATCCTGCCATTTACGAGTTATTGACAGTTGAAAAGCGGTCATTTTGCCCTTTTGTGCCCTTTTTTTTTCAGCTGAAATTCTGGAATTTCATGATGCTCTTACCCCTAAACCCCATTCAGTGTCACTGCTCTGGTAAAAAAAAAATTGAAAAAAAATTTTGGGGAGAAAACGAACATTCAAATTTTCTAGAGCATAAAAATCCCGGAGCCCCCAGCCAGGAAACTAAATGTTAGAAGTCCAAATTCCACACAGCACGAGCTTACAATGACAACCAGGCTCACGAGGGGGGAGTAAATTTCCCGAAGGTTACGAATCGTACGAAAGGGAACAAAACTTTCGCGATGGTTACGAAACTTACAAGGGGGAGCAGAAATTTCGCGAGGGTTGCCAGGCTAATGAGGGCCAGTTGAAATTTCGCGAGGAACAAGCTAAAGGAAAAGGGAAAATGTAGGGAGAGTGAAGAGGGTCATGAGGGGGAGGGAAAACACCACGAGTGTAACGGAGATCACGGACAGAATTGACATTTTCACGAGGAGCAAGTTCACGAAAGTTACAAGGCTCATGAGGGCGAGGGAAAATATCATGAGTGGAACGAGGCTCACAAGGAGAAGGAAAAATTCCACAAGGATCGCCAGAAATTTTTCCTCCCCTTAATGACTGCCTTCACCTTCGTTGTATCTTCCCTCCCACTCGGGTGTCCCGTGACTCTCGTAAGCTTGTCCATCGTGAAATTTTAGTTGCCTTTCATAAGCCTTAAAACCCTCGAGAGATTTTAACTCCCCCTCGTGAGCCTCTTCACTTTCGTTGTATTCCCCCCGCCACCCCCCCCCCTTCCCCTGGTAAGCGACGTAACCCTGTCGAGCTTGTCCCTCGTGAAAATGTGACTTCCCTCCGTGATCAGCGTTACCCTCGTGATATTTTCTCTCTCCCTCATGAGCCTTTTCCTTCCCCTGATATCTTTCTTCCGACTCATGAGCCTCGCGACCCTCTCCAACTTGTCAATCGTGAAATTTCACCTCCCCCTCGTAAGCCACAAAACCATTTTTTGCTACTTGCATTTCATAGCAAAAACCGAACATATCCCATGACCGACATTTTTAGCAATATTTGCGGCCTCATTGTTCACAATAAATATAAATAAATTACCTCACACAGTGGAAAATCACACTCTTATTGTTGCGCGAATTGTTTCCACACCCACGATAAACGCAATTATTAGCGCTGATGCGCTAATTAGCACTTTCACAAATTAACAAGTGACGCCGTAAACCTTTAACAATTGACTGGGAATCGCAAAATAAAGTAAAGAAATTGAATCACTCTTTTGAGCTGATGTTTCTCTCACCAGAGTAAAAGAACAACGAGATCTGCGACGGTTACTTTTTCGATTCTGTTCGGTTGTTTAGATTTTTGACGCCTGCAAAATTCGCAGAATTCGTCGGGCTTCCAAAACAAGAGACGATGTCCAGTAAAAATGATATAACAATCGAACTAGAGTAGAGTGAAAAAATACGAGTTTCGTTTTGGCTTCCCTCAGCGCTGTGACTTTCGTCGCAGTTTTTATTTTTTTATTATAGAGATTAAGGGATGAAACGGAGGTGGATGGATGGCGAATTTGATTCTCCGTCGAACAGTCTCTGTTTCATTCCTTAATTTTAATTAGGAGGGGAGAGACAAAAATTAATTTCGCGGGCGAATTATCGGGAGTTACTCTGCGCCGAAAAACCATTAGGTTTCTCAGTGCGCTGTGAATTCCGTCGCAGTGTTTATTTTTTTGTTACAGAGATTAAGGGATGAAAAAGGGTCAATTGATGGGGAATTTAATTCCCCGTCGAACTGCCTTTTTTCATCCCTTAATCTCAATTAGGAGTGGAGAGGTGAATTTTTAATTACCGGGAGTCACTGTGCGCCGCGAAACTATTATTTTTCTCACTGGCCCATGACTTTCATGGCAGTTTTTATTTTTTTGTTACAGAGATTAAGGGATGAAAGAGGGTCAGTTGATGGGGAATTTAATTCTCCGTCGAATAGCCTTTTTTCATCCCTTAATCTCAATTAGGAGGGGAGAGACAAATTTTTAATTCGCGGGCGAATCGTGAAAACNTAAGCGACGTAACCCTGTCGAGCTTGTCCCTCGTGAAAATGTGACTTCCCTCCGTGATCAGCGTTACCCTCGTGATATTTTCTCTCTCCCTCATGAGCCTTTTCCTTCCCCTGATATCTTTCTTCCGACTCATGAGCCTCGCGACCCTCTCCAACTTGTCAATCGTGAAATTTGACCTCCCCCTCGTAAGCCACAAAACCATTTTTTGCTACTTGCATTTCATAGCAAAAACCGAACATATCCCATGACCGACATTTTTAGCAATATTTGCGGCCTCATTGTTCACAATAAATATAAATAAATTACCTCACACAGTGGAAAATCACACTCTTATTGTTGCGCGAATTGTTTCCACACCCACGATAAACGCAATTATTAGCGCTGATGCGCTAATTAGCACTTTCACAAATTAACAAGTGACGCCGTAAACCTTTAACAATTGACTGGGAATCGCAAAATAAAGTAAAGAAATTGAATCANTTTTTTCATCCCTTAATCTCAATTAGGAGGGGAGAGGTGAATTTTTAATTCGCGGGGGAATGGTGAAAAGTCAGTGTGCGCCCCGAAAAAAATTATTTTTCTTACTGGCCCCTGATTTTCATGGCAGTTTTTATTTTTTTGTTACAGAGATTAAGGGATGAAAGAGGGTCAGTTGATGGGGAATTTAATTCTCCGTCGAATAGNCAATTATTAGCGCTGATGCGCTAATTAGCACTTTCACAAATTAACAAGTGACGCCGTAAACCTTTAACAATTGACTGGGAATCGCAAAATAAAGTAAAGAAATTGAATCACTCTTTTGAGCTGATGTTTCTCTCACCAGAGTAAAAGAACAACGAGATCTGCGACGGTTACTTTTTCGATTCTGTTCGGTTGTTTAGATTTTTGACGCCTGCAAAATTCGCAGAATTCGTCGGGCTTCCAAAACAAGAGACGATGTCCAGTAAAAATGATATAACAATCGAACTAGAGTAGAGTGAAAAAATACGAGTTTCGTTTTGGCTTCCCTCAGCGCTGTGACTTTCGTCGCAGTTTTTATTTTTTTATTATAGAGATTAAGGGATGAAACGGAGGTGGATGGATGGCGAATTTGATTCTCCGTCGAACAGTCTCTGTTTCATTCCTTAATTTTAATTAGGAGGGGAGAGACAAAAATTAATTTCGCGGGCGAATTATCGGGAGTTACTCTGCGCCGAAAAACCATTAGGTTTCTCAGTGCGCTGTGAATTCCGTCGCAGTGTTTATTTTTTTGTTACAGAGATTAAGGGATGAAAAAGGGTCAATTGATGGGGAATTTAATTCCCCGTCGAACTGCCTTTTTTCATCCCTTAATCTCAATTAGGAGTGGAGAGGTGAATTTTTAATTACCGGGAGTCACTGTGCGCCGCGAAACTATTATTTTTCTCACTGGCCCATGACTTTCATGGCAGTTTTTATTTTTTTGTTACAGAGATTAAGGGATGAAAGAGGGTCAGTTGATGGGGAATTTAATTCTCCGTCGAATAGCCTTTTTTCATCCCTTAATCTCAATTAGGAGGGGAGAGACAAATTTTTAATTCGCGGGCGAATCGTGAAAACTCACTGTTCGCCGAGAAGAAAATTATTTTTCTCACTGGCCCATGACTTTTGCCGTAGTTTGTATTTTTTGTTACAGAGATTAAGGGATACAACGGGGATCGATTAATGGCAAATTTAATTCTCCATCACACCGTCTGTGTTTCATTCCTTAATATTAATTAGCCAGCAAATGAATCACCTGAAAAACATTAAGAACATGTTGAGGACGAGGAGGGCATAAGTTCCTCTCCGAAACTATTCCTGTGACAGCGGGACTGCTACTGCCGAAGTGCCGAGTTACCGGCACAGGCAGCTCGCCCAGCCGTCAGATTCGGCCGTGGCCTTGGCTAGCAAGGTCGGGCCAAGGACGGACGAAGACTGTCCGCCGACACTTGGTCAACGAGGGGCTATCAACGTTTGCCCAAGTTTGATGGCCAATGAGTAGCCAGAATCGACAGACGTTCATTAGCGGGCGTCCCTGGTCCAAACTCGACTAGCCCGCCTTCGGCCTAGCATCAGGTAGGGCAGTCTTCATCCAACATTGGTCCGACTGTGGTAGCAAAGGCTCAACTCCCACTACTGGCTGAAGACCGGTTCAACCACTAGTTGAATTATGGTCCACGCTTGTCCACCAATGGTGGATGAGTCGGTTGAGCCAAGCTTGAACCAGCTGGCAAGAAGAGTGGAAGGGAGGTGTATTTGTAAAAACTCTCAGGGACGAAGCAAGGGAGAAATGGGAGAATAATAATAATATTAGATGTATGATTTGATTTTTACATATTTTTTCTTCGAGCTTAAAATTAGTTGGTTGGGGAAAAAGTAATTTCGGTTCTTTCTAATAGATGGCATTAAAGTTGTATATCTCTAGTAATGCTTATTCAATGAAGCCATACTATAGCTTGTTTAGAAGTTTACAGTCTATAGAACATCCGAGAGTACAAAGTAGCGTCATTCGTTTATTCATTCAAAAATTACTGCGCTTTGACAATGGAGATTCCAGAAGGCCACTTTCGTCAAATTTTGCTTTTTTACTTCCGAAATGGAAAAACTGCAGCACAGGTTCATCGAAAATTGTGTAGTGTTTATGGTGATGAGTGCTTAAGTGAAGGCCAGTGTCAGAATTGGTTTGCTCGATTTCGTTCTGGAAACTTCGATCTCAAAGATGAACCTCGCCCTGGTCGGCCAACCGTTGAAAAAGTCGAAATTCTTAATGAAATCGAGATAGACCGCTACGAAACTAAACGTCGACCATAAAATAGTTTTGAACCATTTACATAAAACTGGATACCAAAAGAAGCTCAATACTTGAGTTCCACATGAATTAACGTCGAAAAATTTAATGGACCGAGTTTCCATTTGTGAATCCCTGCTGAAACGAAACGAAATCGAGCCATTTTTGAAACAAATGATTACGGGCGATGAAAAGTGGATCCCGTACGAGAATAATGTGCGAAAGAAATTGTGGTTAAAGCCCGGAGAAGCTTCACAAACAGTTGCGAAGCCCGTATTGACGCCAAGGAAGGTGATGCTGAGTGTTTGGTGGGATTGGAAGGGTATTGTTCATCATGAGCTACTCGAACCTGGCCAAACCATTAATTCGACTGTCTACTGTCAACAACTAATGCGACTGAAGCAGGCGATTGAAAAAAAACGGCCAGAATTGATCAATAGAAAAGGCGTCGTCTTCCATCACGACAATGCTAGACCGCACATATTTTTAGTGACTCGTCAAAAACTGAGAGAGTTTGGCTGGGAAGTTTTGATGCATCCACCGTATAGCCCTGATCTTGCCCCGTCGGACTATCATTTGTTCCGGTCTCTGTAAAACTCTCTTAATGGTATAAAGCTGGGTTCAAAAGAGGCTTGTGAAAATCACTTGGGTCAGTTTTTCGCCCAAAAATCTCAGAAGTTCTACAGTTACGGAATTATGGTTTTACCAGAAAAGTGGCAAAAGGTCATCGATCAGAACGGCACATATATCATTGATTAGTGTTTAAAATTTATATTAACAAATTCACTTTGAAAAACATTAAAAAAAGCGAAATTACTTTTTCCCCAACCCAATATATTTAAAATAGAAATATATTCGCGGTTTTTTCTGGTTTTGAAAGGATCGGACAAAAGTTTTCAGAATATGGAACGACAACTCTATGTAAGTTACATAACCTTTCAGAATAGCAGAGCACATTCGGCACTATATTTTATACGAATTCCAACAAGGAAAAAATGCTTCTGAAGCACGGGAATCAATGTGTAGTGTTCTTGGTGCCGACGTTGTATCTTATGAAACGTGTAATTATTGATACAAACGTTGTAGAAGTGGTGATTTCGATCTGAGTGACCAGCCGCGTCCTGGACAGCCTCGAAAGTTTACAGATGCGGAATTGCAAGCTCTACTGGATGAAGACTCAATGCAAACGCAACAAGAGTTTGCAGCTCAGTTAGGAGTCACCCGAACAGCTATTCCTAAGCGTTTGCGTCAAATGGGAGAAATCCAAAAACTTGGAAGGTGGGTCCCACATGTGTTGACCGAATACAGCCTAGGTCAACGTATAAACACGGGCCTTTCACTGCTTGCCCGGCAACAAAAAAGGACTTCTTGTGGAGAATTGTGACGGGTGATGAAAAGTATATTTTTTACGAGAATCCCAAACGTAAAAAGTCGTGGGTAGATCCCGGACAATCCAGTACATCGATGCCGAAACAGAACATTCACTTAAGGGGTAACGGAACCGACCACAAAATGACGTTTACCAAAAACAAGTTTTCTTGGATTCTATGCAATGAGAATCAATGAAACTTTTTCCCCATATTGAAAGTAGCGGAAGGCATCGCTCTCTTCTCATACTTTTCTTATTTATGCAAAAAAAATTGCAAATTATTCAATGGTAAGGACCAGGGCAAGGCCGACGCCATTCTATTTGTAGGAATCTGCCAAGTCATGGTAGAAAAACCGATTTTTTTGTAGATTTTTCTTAGCCGATGGCTATTTTCATGAGAAGAGAGCGATCGAGTGAGGTCCAAGACAGAGATTTTGAGTACAAAAACGTATTTTTGTTGCGTAATTTTCGTAAAAACTTGTTTATGATCATTGAGTGGTATCCAGGAGATAACATGTCCTTTACAGGGTACCAATTGTAAGAGGGAAGTACTTTTGCGAGTCAGAAGATGATGTAGAATGCTTCCATGCCATTATTATTCATTTATATAAATTTATTTATATTTTATGGGCTTTTGTACTTTTCACGTACAAAATCAAAAAAACCACGGAAACCTGCAATACCGATAGGGGGACCCCTAACTTCTACGTGCGACGGGTTCCGTTACCCCTTCAAGAAGATTCTCCTGTGTATCTGGTGGGACATGAAGGGTGTGCTTTATTACGAACCCCTGAAAACAGGTCAGACGGTGACGGCGGAACGCTACAGTCGACAACTGAACAAACTGAGCGAAGAACTTGATCGGAAAAGGCTATTCACTGGGCACGGAAGCAGGCAAGTCATACTGCTGCATGACAATGCTCGACCTCACGTTGCTCGTGCCACTCAGAAGACCCTTTTAAACTTGGGATGGGAAGTTCTCCCGCACGCGGCATATTCACCAGACTTGGCCCCATCCGACTATCACTTGTTCCGGTCCATGCAGCACGCCTTAGTGGATAAAAACTTTTATGTCGCGCCNGATGAAAAGTATATTTTTTACGAGAATCCCAAACGTAAAAAGTCGTGGGTAGATCCCGGACAATCCAGTACATCGATGCCGAAACAGAACATTCACTTAAGGGGTAACGGAACCGACCACAAAATGACGTTTACCAAAAACAAGTTTTCTTGGATTCTATGCAATGAGAATCAATGAAACTTTTTCCCCATATTGAAAGTAGCGGAAGGCATCGCTCTCTTCTCATACTTTTCTTATTTATGCAAAAAAAATTGCAAATTATTCAATGGTAAGGACCAGGGCAAGGCCGACGCCATTCTATTTGTAGGAATCTGCCAAGTCATGGTAGAAAAACCGATTTTTTTGTAGATTTTTCTTAGCCGATGGCTATTTTCATGAGAAGAGAGCGATCGAGTGAGGTCCAAGACAGAGATTTTGAGTACAAAAACGTATTTTTGTTGCGTAATTTTCGTAAAAACTTGTTTATGATCATTGAGTGGTATCCAGGAGATAACATGTCCTTTACAGGGCACCAATTGTAAGAGGGAAGTACTTTTGCGAGTCAGAAGATGATGTAGAATGCTTCCATGCCATTATTATTCATTTATATAAATTTATTTATATTTTATGGGCTTTTGTACTTTTCACGTACAAAATCAAAAAAACCACGGAAACCTGCAATACCGATAGGGGGACCCCTAACTTCTACGTGCGACGGGTTCCGTTACCCCTTCAAGAAGATTCTCCTGTGTATCTGGTGGGACATGAAGGGTGTGCTTTATTACGAACCCCTGAAAACAGGTCAGACGGTGACGGCGGAACGCTACAGTCGACAACTGAACAAACTGAGCGAAGAACTTGATCGGAAAAGGCTATTCACTGGGCACGGAAGCAGGCAAGTCATACTGCTGCATGACAATGCTCGACCTCACGTTGCTCGTGCCACTCAGAAGACCCTTTTAAACTTGGGATGGGAAGTTCTCCCGCACGCGGCATATTCACCAGACTTGGCCCCATCCGACTATCACTTGTTCCGGTCCATGCAGCACGCCTTAGTGGATAAAAACTTTTATGTCGCGCCGTGCAATAAGTCGAGTTTATCGCACGCTGCGCTTCGCGCAGCCTGCTCAAAACTCGACTTCTGCACGACTTGACATAAAATATTATAGAGTACTCGGTAATAAATTTCGTTTTCAACGAATGTGTAGTTTACAGGCCGAGCCGAAGGCGATAAAGTCATCGACGAATTTACGCACATCGTCCAGCGTTTTATAGTACATTAGAGTACAAGGGCACAAATTTCGTTTTCAACGAATGTGTAGTTTACAGGCCGAGCCGAAGGCGACGTCTGTACACACATTCGTTGAAAACGAAATTTGTGCCCTTGTACTCTAATGTACTATAAAACGCTGGACGATGTGCGTAAATTCGTCGATGACTTTATCGCCTCGAAGCCTGCAAGTTTCTTTCGCGACGGCATTCGAATGTACCTGAGAGATGGCGCAAGGTCATAGAAAACAATGGACAATATTTCCAAGATTAAGCTCGTTGTTCTTTATTTTTTTATATTGAATAAATTTACTGAAAAATCTGGAAAAATTGAGTCAGACACCTAATAATTGCGATAATAATTACAAAGATCGAATCTTCGAGTGTAATGAAAAATTGAAAATCAGGGTTCATTAAAAATACTAAGATGGGGAGAGGGGGAGGGGGTATTTTTTTCATACCCCTCGAATAACCAGGTGATTAAATCGAAATTAATTGAAATTATATTGAAAAACTCATTCAGCGAATAATGAAATCAAGATAGAGTTCATATATGGACGATTTGAGTTAACAGTAATAAGATTTGCGCGGCAGACTAGTGGTTAAGGCGTAAGATTAGTGTTAGGATCGTGGATTTGAGACCGGCTCGGAGTGATTATTCAAAGTTAACAAATTAGGGATACCGTGAGGACGTCAGTTCTCGGACGGTATTCAGATCTCGGACGCAGAGTACTCTTACGATTGAATTTCAAATTAATTGCATATCCATAGTGCTCGACGGCCATTTTCTGTTATTCCCTCCAAAAGTAGAATAAATTCTCCCCAAATTGCAATATTTATTAATATTTCACTAAGTGTACAGAATTATTACACTTATATTTATTCGAGGGTTCACGCAGTAGAGGGGTCTGTGGAGTGTTATGTATTGTGCGGACGGTGAAATCCCTCTGTGTTTCTTAAGGATCTAACAACAAAATGTAAGTGAAAAATTGTTTATAATCGGTTTTTATGAGTTGAAGGTTAATGTTCGAATAAAAATAGATGTGGATAATTTAAAAAAATAGATAAATTATTAAAGAAATTGAGGGTCCGAGATCTGAATCCACCAAAGGCGAGGTGGGTTCAGCTCTCGGACGTGTTTATCCATGTGCTTAACCTGAATCGCACGCATGAAGAAATTTGACAGAAAAACTTAGCACTTTCACTGAGAAATTCTATTGCATTTCTAGTGGAATTCTATGAGAATTCTCTTGGAGATCCATTAGAATTCTATTGGAAAATTCTATTCTTTTTTTGGACCATTTATATAGAGTTTTATCTAATTTTACCGTTTCATTTGTCCAAGAGATATTCGGTTTGAAAAAAGTAAATAGATTTCGAGATGTTTAATGAAATTCATAGGTGTAAATATTAAAAAAAATTTCTGCTAAATTTTTATTCGTTTTTGTTGCTAAAATTGCTGAAAAAACAATCTCAGAGAAAGCGCTGAATTTTTTCATTAAATTTATTCATACAGCCGTTCATCCCTGTCAGTGCTCTTATTCTCATGGAGACATTCTTCTCACGTTTTTGAAAAAAAATAATGATTTCCAAGAATGATAACAAAAAAAAATCATCCACTCTTCGACTCTTTCAGGCCTGCGACACTTTCGCGACCTATAAAATCAAAAGCGCCAGAGTATACTCCTGAGCAGTTAGAAAGTGCTCTGACGGCGATCAGAACAGGAAGATCTTTGGGATCAGTCAGCAAAGAATATTGTGGCCAGGAAGAATATAATATCCCTAAGTCAACCTTATACAACAAGGCAAATGGCAAGACAAAAGCTGGGATCAACAGACCTGGCCCTGAGTGTATTGTGGGAGAATTTTATGAGAAGAAACTGGTAGAATGGATTTGTTATATGGCTGATAGGGGGTTTGCCGTCACTAAGGATCAATTGCAGAATTCCGTTCACAAACTGATGAAATCTCTTGGCTCAATTACTCTTAATTCATCATAATAATGGTTATTCATGGTTATCATTTAGTGTGTAATAAGGTTATGGCTATTGGAATGAGAATAGATCTGTCAAAAATATTTTTTACAATTGATTTCCTATATTTTTCCTTCTTCAAACCCCTCTCATTCACTTCGTCCGAGAACTGAATTCATGTGGGTCAATTTTCGGCGTCCGAGAACTGAATCCGGGGAGCTGTGTTTTTTTTAACAAATATTTATCGAATTCCGAAGTTTTTTAATAACAATCAAACGTGTTCTTGTCCCAAAAATATCAAAAATGACTATGGAAGCCACAAACTTCATATTTGACGAAAAAAAAACGAAGAATCGGTTATTGATGGTCGAGTTACCCTTAACCGTTCGAGAACTGACGCCCTCACGGTATCCACTGAAAGCTACGTTATGATGTGGGTGGTTGATTAGAGAATTATTTTTGATGTTTTATTGGTCACTACTTACGACTGGCGATCGAGTCAAGCCCAGTCTTTATGGCCAAGAATGACCCAGGCGTTATCATTTCGGGGCTCAACCAGCCTTGGGCCAACCTTGGGTGCCCGTCTTGGTCCATGACTAGTCAAGGTTGGGCCACCCTTGGACGAAGCCTGGATCACTAGTTAATTCCTGCCGGGGCTTCTACACTGAGAAAAAAAATTTCTAAGAAATAGAAATTCTATGATTGATCCAAATCGTTCATCGATTGAATAGTCGCAAAAGAAAATGCTATTGTAAGAAACAAATATCGATTTAATTTTAATGTTTTCGATTGAAAAAGAATGAGATCAGTTGTCTAAACTTTTTTTTTGTTGCTATCTACTTTTCAGTACATACAAAGCAATGTCTGTATTATCAGATATCTTCTTCGAATAAAGCATATAATTATCCAATTTATCAGCGTCACGATATCCCGCAAAAGAATATCTGTTCGATTGAAAGCAGAATTCATAGATG
>NW_021681190.1:10411-29801 GCF_001412515.2 Diachasma alloeum | reverse complement strand
ACGCAATTCTTCATCATTTGAACTGATTATTTTTCCATTGCAATTGTGAAAAAAAAATTATTTGCGCCAAATCCGAAGCGTTTGAACTAAACCAAAATTGAATTGTATGAAATCGATTTTGTCGCAAAAACAAGTATTTTCTAAATTCGATAGAATCAACAAAATATACTATACTATAACAAAATCGATTTCATACAATCCAATTTTGGTTTAGTTCAAATCGATATTTGTGTCTTACAATAGCATTTTCTTTTGCGCCTATTCAATCGATGAACGATTTGGATCAATCATAGAATTTCTATTTCTTAGAAATTTTTTTTCTCAGTGTACCTGGAATAGGCAGAATTTCGGTTTATGAATCACTTCGTTTTTCGGTTTGATTCAAACCGAACATCCACTCTAATGAAAAACTCTAGTGACTTGAGTCACTCGTCTAGAATCAAGTCGAAAATCGACTAGAATCAAGCCAAAGTGGACTTGATCAGTACTTTTTTTGGGGTGATATTATTTCACATCAATGGGGGATAATTTACGAAATAATTGGAATATTTGTGGTAATATTTCTACAAAAATCACATAATACGTTTGATGGAGAATTAATAAACTGGTTTGCTGTTGAATAACTGCGAAGTATTGCCTATTGAGAAATTTTCGCCGTACCAAGATGCCTAAATAACCAAAATGTATTTTTGCTGAAACATTCCGAATCTTCCTTTGACGTGTCTGCGTTATTCATAAGGTATAGGAATAGAAGTAAAGAGCCTCAACGTTTGCAAAAAATTGAGAATCAACATGACAATATCTACCAAATTGCAATGACGAGAAATCTTCACTTCGTATCCCTCAGGAATACCCGCCAGGGTTTGATTGGAATGTGATCAATCAAAATCTACCCCACTCGTATATTGCCCGAGGAAGACGAATACAATAGCCTACAAAAGTCTTCGTAGTATGTGATACTATAAAAATTCAAAGTCATGATCGATGGTATCAACGTCAATTGGTGAGCTCATCAGTCATATAGTATCCAGCGATTGAATTCATTCAGTTTTCGATTTTTATGAGTGTGCGCTTTGTCGCGATCAATTTCCGCGGTCACCCCTTTGTCCAAATTCTGGAAAACAAAAAAGAAATGGAATGAAAAAGACAAATCGGCAGTTATAGAATTAATCGGAGTCGAAGAGTTCCAACCAATTGAAAGTTCCGGCCCTATTCTACCTTTTAATTAAAATCGGGTGTTCAAAATTAATCCATTATTTCGCTGTTCAATCTCATTTTCAAGCTCGCAAGAAATGGCTTGAATTATTTGATAAATTTCTTCACTGTATTAAAACCCGTGGCTTCCCGAAAAAAAAAATTTGAGTCTTTTTTGGGTTTGCAATAATCGCGTTTGCGTCTTTAACGGAGCATGGCGCCATCAGCGCCATACTTTTGACAGACTCTCTGAGAGAGACCGTACAATACTGTCGAGAGGACGACTACCGAGCATCTCTGAGCGAGAGACTTCACGTCTCTTACGCATCGCAATAATTAATTAATCATTAACACTCCGTTGGTCGCGCAAAAGTTACGAACACCGTTGGTCGCGCCAAACGCCGCGCCGCACCAGCATAAATCGACAATGATAAATTTGAAAAATCTAGGGAAAATTTGAAAAAAATCAAGAGTGATCTAGATCGTATACTTGACGTATTCCTGTAAGATTTTTCATGTTCATTGTTACCCTTAATTATATATTCAAGTTGAAAGTTGCCATGTATTTCTGGAAATTCCCCGTATACGCGGCACACAACTCGAAGCTTCGGAATAAAAATTTGAAAATCTAACTACTTACGACATTTTTGGCGGATATTTTCATTGATAATACATTTTAAAGTGTCTAGAAGACACTTTAAAATGAGATGTCCAATTTTTTAAAAATTTTCTGAGGCTTTAGTATAATTTAATTTTAAATATCGGAAAAGGTGCGGCGCGGCGCTCATAGCGCGACCAACGGAATGCTAATAACTCCTTCAATTTCATTGTTAGAAAATTATTGAATATATTGTAGTTAATGCATGAATTCAACAATAATGGAATCAGCGGTTCTCCAAATGTTTTTTGTCCGCCCACCCTGTTCGTCATCCATCCTTGTACTATACTTTTATTGTACTACTCTATTATAGTCCAACTTGCTACTGCTTATAACTTTAGTGGCCGCAGATTATTCCGGTGTTTTTTTTTCTTTAACCAGGTTTTTATTAAATAAACAGTCCGGATTTACAATACTTACATTTACCTTTAAAAAACTAGTATCAAAAAGAAGTTCCATGAACACTATTTTATAGAATACGTAAACTTTGACCAGGAGTCACTCTCGAGTTTATTGATTATCGTAGAATGTTCTTCAATGCTTAAATAATAATGTATTTTCACTAGAGATTGATGCGTTAATTCTTGCAAATAGTTTTAATGGGTATTTAGGTGCATACAAAATTTTTCTTTTGGGTTTGGGTAGCGAAAAAACAACAATATTCGCAGGAAGAAATAAAAAGCAAGAATGTATTTTTGTTTCAATTACATAGTGTGAAACATTAAACTATGAGTCAGGATATGTCGCTATCTTCTGATCTGTGCGCTTGCTTGTACCAAGTCGTATTTTTTCCACTTGATATGCACAATTGATGAGAGGGGAGATATAGGAAAGGATTGAAGAAGTTGGACAGTGGGTTAACACGGAATAAAGGGACGGAAAACAGGTGAAACTGGAATGAAAGGGACAATGGGGCAAAATGGGCTGGCGGAGTGGAGTATAATTTGACATTGGCGTAAAATGAGATGGCGATTAAATGAAATCATAAAAAGTAAAACGGAATAGTGGGTTACTCCGACAGTGGAGTAAAATGAGATAACGGGGTGAATCGGAGTAGGGGGTGAATTTGATAGCGAACTAGTTAAATGAGGAGGTTAAGTGAAATAGTTGGGGCAATTTTTGAATTTTTGAATTTATGGTTGGGTAAATGGAATGACGGATAGAAATGAGATGGTGGAATGGAATTGAATTTCAGATTAAACGGGACAAGAATGATATTCACTGCCCCACTTCAATCCATTTTCTATCTTAGCACACTATCCCATTTTACCCAACAGCCGGGTTAGTCCGCCGTCCAATTCGCGTTGTTTCCCTATCTCACCTCCCGGCCCAAATTCACTCACCGTTAAATTTCCCAAGCTATTCCATTCTATCTCACCTTCTCACTTTACCTCACCCTGATATTTGCCAGGCGCACCCATTTTACCACGCTATTTTGTCAATCCGCTGTTCAATATATTATGAATTCGATTTTAACCGACTATTCCACTACAAGGGGAGAAAACAAGACATTCCAACTCGCGTGTGGATTACTGCCCGCAGCGAAGCCGAGCGCAGTGAACACTCGGATTTTAATGTCCCGTTTTCCTTCCTAGGTGCACATACTATTTTTCGTCATTCCAGCCGTAAGGCAGCGCTTTACGAACGCTATGCAGCCGTTATAACAAAAAATATCATTCGATATACGGCCTAAAAAAACTTTTCTAGCTCATATGATTGCAACCCTCCCCTCCGGCTCGGGCTGCAAACTCATATCCACCAGAAATAGTATATATTACAGGTCAAGCACCGTAAAAAGACTCGTTGACGAAATTAACTTTACCCGCGCGAGCCGTAGGTGGTTTTTGTATTCTTAGATCCTTATTGATCCTGACCCTTGGATTCTGACCCTAAAAATTTCTGACTCTTAAAAATGTTGAACCGTCGAATATTAGAACCTCATTATTTTTGTGACCCTTAGAGGGGGCAACTCTCCACTCTCCACAATTTCTGGAGAGTGGGGGCAACTCTCCACTCTCCACAATTTCTGGAAAGTGGAGAGTTGGGGTCGGATGTTTGGTCGGGGCGACTCTCCACTCTTCACAATTTCTGGAGGGTGGATAGTTGGGGTCGGATGCTTGGTGGGGGCATTTCTCTACTCTCCACAGTTTTTAGAGAGTAGCCAGATGGAATTCCTGACTCGATAAGTTGTGACCCTACAGGGTTTTAACCCTTCAAGCTTCTGACCCTTATGACTCCAAGATCGCAAATCTTTTGACGCTTGGATATTTTGTCCCGAAAACCTTCCGCCCCTTTTTTTTTTTGATTCTGACATTCTGACCCTGGGATTCTCAGACCTTTATTGGTCCTGACCCTTGGATTTTGACCCTAAAAATTTCTAACCCTTAAAAATGTTGAACCGTCAAATATTTGAACCTCATTATTTTCGTGACCCTTAGAGTGGGGCAACTCTCCACTCTCCACAATTTCTGGAGAGTGGATAGTTGGGGTCGAATGCTTGGTGGGGGCAACTCTCCACAATTTCTGGAGAGTGGAGTTGGGGTCGGATGCTTGGTGGGGGCGACTCTCCATTCTCCACAATTTTTGGAGAGTGGACAGTTGGGGTCGGATTATTTGACGGTTCAACATTTTTAAGGGTCAGAAATTTTTAGGGTCAAAATCCAAGGGTGAGGACCAATAAGGGTCTGAGAATCCAAGGGTCAGAATGTGGGAATCGAAAAATATAAGGGTCGGAAGGTTTCGAGACAAAATATCCAAGCGTCAAAAGATTTGCGGTTATAGAGTCATAAGGGTCAGAAGCTTGAAGGGTCAAAAGATGTAAGGTTTAGAAGATTTCAGGGCCAAAACGTCCGACTTTCACAAAAAATTTGAGGTCCGGAAGTTTAAAGAGGGGTGAAGTATAATGTTCAGATGATTACAGGGTCAGATTATTCAAGGGTCAAAATCCACAAAGCCCAAAACATTCCTCGCCTCAGCCATCTCCTCTCTAAAAGTACTGAAGAGTAGAGAATTGGCCCTGTCATTCCAACTCTCCACGAATTCTCACATTTCTCTCCACTCGTGGAACAAATAGAGAGTCGGACTATCTACTGGGTCCGCTAGGGAAAGATTCACTAGTGGCAGATCCGATTTAAGAAAATTTAGGAATGTTGAAATATTTTTAAGCCATCAGCAACCTTGTTCGCACTTTGAAAAAGTTTGTGCATATGATTGTTTGACCCTTAAACCCTAAAAAATCCTCTAAATTGATGTTTCCGCCGTCGAATATCGCACTACTTTCAGCTTTATATTATAATACTCAAATATTATCAATTCGTTTTATACCAAAGTCAAATGTTGTAAGTTTAAAATAATCACAGTTATGTGTCGAGGGTTAAAAATAAGGGTTGAATTGAAAACACTGTATAATGAGATGTATTAAATTGCTTTTACTAATGTATTTGTTGATTTCGATAAAAAAATACAATTTCAGACATATAAACGTAAATTTCTACTCTCGGCAAAGTACAAAACACAATTTAAAAATATTTGAACACTTCTTTGTAGATCTTTTCAGGAATCTTCAAACCATCCTAAGAGATGAATGGAAAAGTAGTTTGACGATATTGAGAAAGAGATACGAAACCACCAGCCTCCATTGGTTGCAACTCCAATATTTATGTTTTTTTTTGTTTAAAATGTACCAACTGCCTAAGATCCTGAAAACTCGTGATTATAATGTTTGCCCTTACAAATAAACAAAACTTAATACTATGTCTAATAAACACGTTTCATAATTTTTCTCTTTAAAGAGGCATCAATCCCTTATGTTTATTTCATTACATGCTTTAATAAGGGCATTTTCTTTGTGTTGAATAGTTAAATTGGTTCTCCTATCATAATACTTTATTAATTCTACTTCTTTAACTCTTTTTCTAATCTATCAGTACTTATTTTGGCTATTTCCCTTATTAAACAACATGACAGAAGTAATGCCAGATTGATTCGTAACGACAGTAAATGGACACTTGAAATCACTTGAAATCACTCTAGTCTGTCCCCTGCATGTCCATTGAAGCTCATTGAATAAGCTTCAAATTGAGAGGTCATTCGTCCAATTTCGACCATTTTTCAGAGTTATGGCAGTCTTTGCTTAAATTTGATTTTTCAAATCAAATCTAAGCAAATCTGGATTTGTCCATCTTTCTAATTCAAATCACCTGAAAAATTGATATATCATCTTGAAGGGCATTATTCCTTCTTCAACTTGTGATGCATTGGATGCAATTTAGTAGAGTTTTCATAAAGTTATAGGAGATTATTTCTCTTTTGAACTTCATGTCACACCTTGAAATTCGGTCTTTTCATCCATTATTGGATTTTTCCACTTAAGCAATGAGGATTTATTATACACTTATTTGAAGATTTCAACTAGATCTTTGAAATGACGTGTGATTTTTCTCACTACATCCACTTGATCAATTGCTATGGGTGATTATGTGGCAATTCACGATTTCTTCCAGCATTTTAATGCTGGATTGTTGTCATTCCCGCCAATATTCAGTGGCATTAATGAAGTCAATAATTAGTCGAATAAAAAAAAATTGATTGAAGAATCAATTTCCTGCAGCCTGGGTAGCGCGTGCGAAGCGTGCGTCTCGCCCAGTTCGTGAAAAAAATTGAGGTGATATGATTTAAATTTAGAGTTTATCGATCAGTGGCGATGAGATGTGCGTAAGCTTCGGAAAAAAAATCATCATTATCAGGGTAGTTTCCGAATTTGGGATCAATACTGACATTTTGGCGCCATCTTTATCATCCAAAGGCAAAGAAAAATTTCGATTTTTGTATGCCAAGTTAATCC
Organism: Diachasma alloeum; assembly: GCF_001412515.2. Classification (NCBI taxonomy): domain Eukaryota; kingdom Metazoa; phylum Arthropoda; class Insecta; order Hymenoptera; family Braconidae; genus Diachasma; species Diachasma alloeum. The sequence goes on along the minus strand of NW_021681190.1, from coordinate 23,106 downwards.
TCAGAATCTCTTGAACCTCATTGCCCCTTGTGGGCAACATCCTCGTTACAACTTGTTAGCAATTCACAACGTCTTATTTTATTACCCAGTCCAATTTTCCTCAGATCATTTAAAATCACTTGAAATCAGCAATCACTCACACTTTTGATTGAATTTTATCTACAAAATTTCTGACGCAGTAAATATGCATAACGACTCCACCCCTCGCGATTTTTCTTCAAGTTTGTAAATTTGTTGTAATCATTGTTGGGACAATAACTGTGAAATATTATTTGTCGGAAACAAACACCATGGGTGTTATGTAGAATTCATCGGCTATTTCCTCAAGTTTTCCTGCATATCAACGATCGGGATCAGTTTTGTAGTGAAATCCCTCGCGCTGCGCGCTCAGGATTTTAGTCTGCAAACTGATCCCTCTCGTTGCTACGCAACAAAACATTCGGGAAATATCCGATAATTTTGAAGGTTTTTGGAGTATTAGAAGAAGTTGGGGTAAAACGGACACTTTTGACTTTTTTTAAAATGTTACAGAGGGGTTGAAATGTTGATAAAAGGTAATAATTTTTTTTTCAATACAAAGAACAATTCTTTCCCTTTATGACGAGTCTAAACTGAGCTCAATTGATCAATTTGTTTCTGAGTTATGAATAATTTAAAAGAAATCGAAAGTGTCCGTTTAGCCCCACCCACCCCTATAGCTGAAAATTCCACCGCTTATTCAAATTTCCCTGAAATCCTGAAACCGATACAATTAAAAAATTTGTAACAAGTTTATGTGACACAAAAATTCATGACAGTCACGTTGCATATCTATAACTAATAGATTGTCAGATAATAGTCGATAGTATGACCGAAATTCTGACACGAAAAAAAATAAAGTCACATGGCCATCATAGGTATTTTTGGGACCTGACAAATTTTAATGTTAATTTGCATCCCTGGTATAAAATCCATGAGCACCTGAAAATGTTCTCATATATGCCATTCCAATCGTTTGGTAACTTACTTCCATCGATTTCAGTTAACTTAACACATGCTAAAAATATAATTCCGTCGAGCACCGTAAATCATAGGAGGTAATGAAAAAAAAGTCTGATTCTATTTCAAAATCAATTCATCACGTCCACAACTTTTTCAAAAACATAATTTTTCTTGCAATTCTTTCCATGTTTAATGAAATAACCTCCTTCAATCCCCTTTACCGATAGCCAAGGCTTTTAACTAAACCTACTAAACTTAGATGGAGCCACCAATCAACCAATCTCGAAATCTTGATTACTGAAGGAAACCCCGCACTGGTTCGTCCGCGTGAGTTGAGTAGTAGATTGAACACGACGTGTCACAATACAGAGGAAGATTATCGGCGTGGCGCCTTTGGGTACCGAGTAACGTCACACAATGGTAATTATCTCAAAATTCCACTAAAAACCCAGCCAAAAACTCCCAAAAACCTTCCCTCACTTGCTCCAAAAATGAAGGACTCCAAAATCACTCGTAAAATTCACAACAATTACCTCTCGAGGTCCCTTTGAATGACTCCCGTCAGTTGTCAACCTTAATTATTGTTGGTTATACAACGATGCTCCTCTGACAAGCCCCGCGAGTCCGAAAATTCCTCTGTCACTTGTTGATTCGACCCCTCGAGGGCCCAAATGACCCCTTGAATGCTCATTCAAAACGAAAAAAAAATTGCAGGAGAGATCAAAATGGACTGGTGTTGTTCTGTCACTGCTCCTGTCATTGACCCATGGGTTTTACGTACCTGGAGTGGCTCCAGTGGAGTTCAAAAAGTCCCAGAAGATCGACGTGAAAGCTGTTAAAATGACGAGCACTCACACACAATTGCCCTACGAGTACTACTCCCTTCCCTTCTGTTTACCTAAGAATGGAACATTCGTTTATAAATCGGAGAACCTGGGGGAGGTGCTCCGTGGTGATCGCATTGTCACTACTCCCTACGAGGTGGCAATGGGGGAGAATATTCCCTGCAGACTTTTGTGTCATTCCCCTAAGAACCCGATGACGTGGACCGAGGACGAGTCAAAACGAGTCATTGAGAGGATTAAACACGAGTACACTGTTCATCTGCTGATTGATAATCTACCAGCAGCCACGAAGAAGATCCATAAAGATGACAGTGTCATTGTTTACCATGGATATCGACTTGGAGAGGCCCTTGGGGACCAAGTGTACATTAATAATTACCTGAAACTCAAGCTGAGTTATCACAAACATGGAGAGTGAGTAGAAACAACTTATTCTTGGGGGAAATAGAGTAGACGTTTTTATTCATCCTGAGAAATGAAATTAAATGGGACTCAGGAAAGAGAAATTTCTAGTTTCCAGAACCATGCAAGGTATTGAATTGAGAAAGCTTGTGGTTTTAAGACATGGTAAGGTAAATGACCTTACGCTCGTCTAGCTAAGGTGAACACATCATTAGTACAATATTTCTATCAAAATAAGGGTGAAGATGCGATGGTTTAAATTAAATATTAGAGGGAACTGATACTAATCGTGATAATTCCTATTTTTTAATAAATAATCATTCGTAAATGGAGAAAGCCCCATGTACGTTCGACATATGTCCCTATCCTCGTCTCGTGATTTGAGTTATCTGGAGGTTATATCCGAACTAATTACATCGTGAGTATGCTATTTCGTGATAAAAACAAGCAGCGCGACCGATGCCATTTGACAGATTATATAGGGCTGTTACTCTCCACGTATTTTTTTCTCCTATTTTCATTTCTACCAATTTCAATGGTAGTAGGCTTCCGAATGTATCCCAATGTATGTTTTCAAAAAATAAAACCGTATATTCATGTTATATGGTTTTCTCAGTTACCCTGATGTGAAAATGAACGGTGAAATGTAGAAGAGTTAATTTTTTTTTCTCAACAATTTTGGGTGAATTGTTCCATCTCAAGAACTATAAAAAATATCGACCGAAAATTTGATATAAGAGTGTTCCTTGATAATCCTAACTAGCTTCAAAAGGTTTCCCTGACGTTTACCCATGTCATACTGCGCAAAAGTGAATTCCGACCAAAAAAATACAAAAACGACATCTCGAACAATGTCAATGGGAGTACTCATATTTTGTTGGATATAGATAGATGCCGTCAAAACGCGCATTTTGAAAAGAAGAAAATTGAAATCTGACCAATAGTTTTTGAAATATTGAGCAAAAGAGTTTCACGTAGAAAGTTGAAGATTTCCGAAACTACTGGTCCTATTTCGTTCATCCAGAATCCCAAACTTTTTTACCATAAGATCTAAAATCATGCCAAGTTTCAAGTTTCTTTGCCTTCAGCATCTTTGCCTCAATAATTCTCGAGTGATGGGGACAGTTATGAACATTTGCATACACATACCTACACACATACAGACATTTTTTAAAAACATCATTTGTTCACGGTTCATGACATTTCTAGGCATTTCCACCCAAAATTGAGAAATCGAAAAAAATCACGATTACAAAGCTTCCATTCGGAAGAAAAAATATCTAAAAAAATCTCTAGGCACAAAATTATATCTCAATTGGACAGTCCAACGTTTCAAATGATTTTCTTATCCGTTTAGTCCGTTACCAGTTGACAGTTGGTTGTAAAACGAGCATAGGATCATGTCATTTCCATTGTACCTATTTTTCTAGTTGTTAATATTTCAATGAAATGTTAAGATATTATTATAATTTATGGATTTTCTTTCATTTTTTAAGTATCCAAAACCTCGATCAAGAGATTTTTAATCTCATTTTCATATTATAACGGAGGTGTGAACATTTAAAAATTGTGATTTTCTTAGCTTGTGGGTAAAGTATTCACTTTCTCGTAGCACCAGTTAATGTGACTGGGATTTGTCTGTCTTATTATTCAATAAATTATTGTTCATTGGTGTCAATAACTTTCCTTATCGATTAAAATAATAACTCCAATCGTATTTCACTCTTAATGGATTCTTGAGACTCAAAATGATTAAAATGTGGTAGCTCGCGACATCTGAACAAGCATAGGGACAGGGATGAGCAAAGGTACAGTTACCTTATTTGGAATGAGCAACTGCATACTAAATTACAGTAGAAACCTGCCTAAAATGCAGTATAAAAAGCTTATTTTTAGTTATAACAGTTATTGAACAGAGACTTTGTGGATTTTTATATGGAGAATCATTGGATTATTAAGTTCAAAACCTGTGAGGTCTTGAGCTAACACATTAATAATTACCTGAAACTCAAACTGAGTTATCATAAACGTGGAAAGTGAGTAGAAATTATTAATTCTGGTGTAAAATCGAATAGACGTTTTCACTCATATTCTGGGCAATGAATCAAATGGGACACGAGGACGAGAAGTTTTTAGTTTCCAGAACCAAGGTATTGATTTAAAAAAACGTGTTCTATTGGGAATGACAAACCGATTACTGAGTTTCAGTAGAAAACTGCCTAAAATTCAGCATAAAAAAACTATTTTAAATGATAAAAGTTTTGCACTGAGAATCTTTGGGTTCATATATTAAACATCGGCAGTGTCTATTTACACGCTTCACGGTAACTTTAACCGTGGATATACGGAATGTTTTCCCATGGATTCAAAGTAATTTCTACCTTGGATATATGGGACCCTCGTGGATCCTCAACTTTTACTTCTCAAATTCAATCTAGACAATAAACTATCCCTGGTAAAACATTCCGATTATTTCCGACTAGGTGATAAAAAATAAATCGGCGTTAATGATGCTTCTGTCTTCGCCCGTTAAATTCCGATTGGCTGGTAGGTAGAGTTTGGAGTTTGAGAAAATTATGAGAATTAATGGGAACAGGGGTATGTGGCCGTTATCATCCGATTACTTTAAAAAAAAGCGGTTGATAGATCTCATATTGCTCATACTAATCTTTAATATTTATTGCTCATTTAAATATTTATATGAGTAATATGAGATCAATCAACCACTTTTTTGGAAAGTAATCGGACGATAACGGCCACATACCCTTGTTTCCATTAATTCTCATAATTTTTTCAAACTTTAAACTCTACCTACCAGCCAATCCGACACTCCGCTGCATCCTTTGAAAAAAAAATAATGAAATGGCGAAAATTTCACGGGTGTATTGAAAATTCGTCGTTTAGGTTTCTTTACACTTATTATTCATGATTAATCAATTCCAAATGATTTTTATTCCAAAATATTATTTATCCAAATTGTTTAAGGCCCGCATGGAGGGATTTTTTTCTCGAGTGGCGATTTTACGCCCCCCCACTTTGCGGTCAAAGCAAGAAGCTTTATCCGAACCATAGCTATGTCGGTAACTGCGGGAATGGCAGGAAACCAGGGTGACATATAAAAGTGGGGCTTGGAAAGGGCCCCGCAATTTTTGTTTCTTATTTTCTTCGTGTTTATTTTTTCCGGTAGATGTTCTCATGTTTCCCACGAAGTTTTCGAGAAATAATTCCGATTTTTGAGAGAATTCTCCGGTTTTTGAGAAAATTCTGAAAAATTCTCCAGTTTTTGAAAAAATTATATGGATATTTAGAGTTTTCAAACCAAATTCGAGGAAATTCTACGGTTTCCGAGCACGTTCGAGAAAATTTTTAGGTTTTCGGGAAAATTTTCCTATTCTCTGGAAAATTCAAAGAAATTCTCCAGTTTTCTAGAAAATTCCAAAAAAAGCTTGGGTTTTCGAGACAGTTCTAGATCATTCTTAGGTTTTCGAGAAAATTCTAGTAAAATTCTTTGGTTTTTGAAAAAATTAGAGGGGGGTGGGGTAATATGGACATTCGGGGTAAAATGGACACTCAAAAATTTGCGAATTTTTTTGTTTTTCATAATTCAAATTTTTGAAAATCGTTTCATTGGGCATTATGGACACCTGATAAATCTGTATGGGCGGGACTAAAATGAACACTCAAAACATTTTCAATAATTGATTTTTAAAAATTGCTTCTTGGCAAAATCTACAACTGAAAAATTATTCAAGAGTGGGCTAAAATGGACATCCGAAAAATTTGGTTCTATCCAAAAATAAAGAAAAGTTTGAAAAGACATTTTCCAAGAGAATCGTATCGGTATCTTTTTATAAACAAAAATTAGAGTTGGGAAAGATATTAACAAACAAACTTCGACTCTATTAAATTTTACATTGAAGTTTGAAATATAAAGAGCTTTGAATTTCCTGTTTTACTCTTGAAATAACTTTGAAATTATTAATTCTTTTTCAATTATCAATTGCATGCCCTACACATCTGACCTTTTGTCCATTTGTGAAATTTGTAAGATGATTACTTTTCTACTCACAGAGGAAATCACCATCCCAAGTAGCAAACCTTGCGAAAGATATCTGAAAGTATACCAAAAAGGCTGACTAATGTCCGTCCAAAAGGTATCTTGCAGTCATACGATAACTTTTAGTTAACTTCTAGGTAACTTCTAGACACAAGTTATCTTTTTGGACAGACATTAGACAGCCTTTTTAGTATACTTGCAGATACCCTCCAGAACTGTGCTGCTTGAGATAAAACAATAGGCGGAGAGGAGGATAAATGAGGAAGGAAAAATTTGATTTACCACCCCCATGGCGAACATCAAAAATAAGTTTTTTTTTTCAATTTGAAAATCGCAATCATGACTAGCGTTTCAGAAATTGAATCAAATTGTTGAAAAATTGAGAAAGAAATCAAGGTATCCATTTTACCCGGTTTTTTCTTACGATGCACTCTTATGAGAATCTGTTGGCTTTTATGATCTTCAAATGAAGTCGGAACAGTAGATTTGATCGAATTCAACTCATTATTTATATCTGGCGTCCATATTGCCCCACCCTCTCCTATTATATCTTGAATTTTCCAAAAAAAATCGAGGAAATTCTAAGGTTTTCGAGAACGTTTTAGAAAATTCTTAGGTTTTCGAGAAAATTCTAGGAAAATTCTCCTGTTTTCGAGAAAATTATAGGGATGGACCAAGTTGATATTTGGACTATCCATAATTTCCTGTGTTTGAGAGAAAATTGAGAGTCAGTTGAGAGTCGGAGTGACGAGGCCAAAAATACATTTTATGCAAACCGATCTCTTTACTATCGATTTTTTACCCTGTCAGTAGGCGCGCGGTTCCACCACCTTTGTTGAGACGTGCGATGAGGGAATCGCTCATCGGCTTCTCGTCATAATAGAGCCAAATATCGCTATAGGCGGCGCTGTTCAGCGTTCTGCGGCACGAGCCCCGTACCCATAACACGTACAAAATTTGGACTGAGCCGAAGAAAATATTCTTTTCGTGTCACGGGACCTGAAAATTAATTTTCGTGTCACGGGACCTGAAAAACCCAGGTCCAGGTCCAGGTTTGCAGGTCCCTCGACACGAAAATAAATATACACACCTCGCCATGGAAAACATCACACTCCCCCACGTGCTTGCCATCCTCGCCTTCGGCGCGGAAGACAATCTTGCACGTGCGCGACGATGATCTCTGTAGTGAAGTGGTAAAACGAGGTAAGTGCATAAAATGGAATTTTACAGGAGAGCAAAAAAACGGCTATGTCATCGATACTGGGAAATTTAGTACAAATGACGCCGAATCTTTATTCTACTGTCCTTTAACTTTTTACCCTATTATTATAAAATTGCGGAATTAATCCTTTACGCAGTTTTAAGTAGTTACCTCCAAATTTTAATTCTGTGTGGAGAGTCAAGTTGACTTAAGGGGGTCATCCCATGTGTCGAGTTGAAAAAATCGATTTCTTTTTACACTAATTCCATCTATATATATCGTAGAATATGCGTACGAAGTATTTTTTCGATATTCGAAGTCATTCGAAAGTTATAGCAGTGAATTGGGCCAAACACTCAATACCGGATAATGGTATGTGAATTCTTCGAACGCGTTTTTCTTGGAACTGCGTTTTCGAAATTGGCTGACACGATAACTCGAAATTTAGTGAACGGATTTTAACAAACTTTGGAAGAGTTACTCAGTAGATGTCAATGCATCTGCTGAACTAAGATAATTGCGATATCTAAACTAGTTTTTTTTTTTTTTTAAGAAAATAGTCGAAAAAAAACACCAAAATTTGTAAAAAAAATTTCAAGAGCCTGCCAAAAATTCAAATTTTGATATTTTTGAAAAATCCTAGGTCACCAGATAGCTGAACCTTCACAGATTGAGAACCCGTTTTATTTTTTAATTTCAGATCATCAGCACTCTCGGAATCCTGTATACCGTTTTACCCCTTTCTTTCATGACTGACTTTGCCGTTGGCTAGCTCGGCATGGGTCAATGAGTTTTGTCCCAAAAAAATAGAGTGTTATCTTGGAATGCCAATAAATATGTAGTAAAAATTTCGATGTTGTCACTTCGTTCATTTCCCCACAAAAAATTCCCAAATATAGCATCAAAAACCGGCCGCCACATGGGATGACCCCCTTAAGTCGTTGGGTTATCACCAAAAAAAGCGATATGTTGACTTAGCACATGAAGAATGTAAATTTCACTAAGGGTCAAACGTTACGAGGATCACTAAGAGGAGGGTCAAGCGTTACGAGGGTCACTAATGGGAGGGTCAAGCGTCACGAGAGTTACTAAGGGGAGGGTCAAACCTCACGAGAGTCACGAGGGTCAAAGGTCACGGCGGTCACTAGAGGTAGAGTCAAACGTCACGAGGGTCACTAGGGAGAGGGTCAAACGTCACGAGGGTCATTAGAGGGAAAGGGTCAAACGTCACAAGGGTCACTAGGGGGAGAGTCAAACATCACGAGGGTCACTAGGGGAAGGGTCAAACGTCCCGGGGGTCACTAAGGGGAGGGTCATTAGAGGGAGAGGGTCAGACGTCACAAGGGTCACTAGGGGGAGAGTCAAACGTCACGAGGGTCACGAGGTGAAGAGTCAAACGTCACGAGGGTCACTAGAGGAAGGGTCGAACGTCACAAGGGTCATTAGAGGGAGAGTCAAACGTCACGAGGGTCACTAAAAAAAAGAGATGTGTTGACTTAGCACATGAAGAATGTAAATTTCACTAAGGGTCAAACGTTACGAGGGTCACTAAGAGGAGGGTCAAGCGTTACGAGGGTCACTAATGGGAGGGTCAAGCGTCACGAGGGTTACTAAGGAGAGGGTCAAACCTCACGAGGGTCACGAGGGTCAAAGGTCACGGTGGTCACTAGAGGGAGAGTCAAATGTCACGAGGGTCACGAGGTGAAGAGTCAAACGTCACGAGGGTCATTAGAGGGAGAGGGCCAAACGTAACAAGGATCACTAGGGGGAGAGTCAAACGTCACGAGGGTGATTAGATGGAACGTCAAACGTCACGAGGGTCAAACGTCACAAGGGTCATTAGAGGGAGAGTCAAACGTCACGAGAGTCACTAGGGGGAGGGTCAAACGTCACGAGGGTCACTAAGGGGAGGGTCAAATCTCACGAGGGTCACGAGAGTCAAAGGTCACGGCGGTCACTAGAGGGAGAGTCAAACATCACGAGGGTGATTCGAGGGAACGTCAAACGTCACAAGGGTCACTAGGTGAAGAGTCAAACGTCACGAGGATCACTAGAGGGAGGGTCAAACGTCACAAGGGTCATTAGAGGGAGAGTCAAACGTCACGAGGGTCACTAGGGGGAGGGTCAAACGTCACAAGGGTCATTAAGGGGAGGGTCAAACCTCACGAGGGTCAAAGGTCACGGCGGTCACTAGATGGAGGGTCAAACGTCACGAGGGTCACTAGGGAGAGGGTTTGACTCTCCCACTAATGACCCTTATGACGTTTGACCCTCCCTCTAGTGACCCTCGTGACGTTTGACCCTCCTGACCCTCGTAAGGTTTGACCCTCCCCTTAGTGACCGTCGTGATGTTTGACTCTCCCCCTAGTGATCCTCGTGACGTTTGACGTTCCCTCTAATCACTCCCGTGACGTTTGACCCTCCCCCTAGTCACCCTCGTGACGGTTGACTCTCCCTCTAGTGACCCTTGTGAGATTTATTTTTTAGATGGGCCATTTTGCTCCCTTTGTCGTTTGTGTCCCCCTGGCCCGTTTTGCCCCCATCCTGTTTTTCAAAATAACACTTGGAATAAGGAATTGAGTCTCTATCAATACATATGGAGATAAGTGAAGTTACCTCCTCTAGGTCCTCCCAATGATGGGAGTTATGTCAACTTACCTCTAATTGCATTGATAGAAAATTGAAACTCGCACATATCTCTTTTTTTATTTTTCATGTAACCCCATAAAATATTATTTTTAGACCAAACCCTTCCGTCAACACTTGCAGATCAATATTACAATGTGATTGGTGCAATAAAACAAATTTCGAAAAAAATGCAGTTACCTCGTTTTACCACTTCACTACAGATCTGTTCTGCAAGGCTCGGGCATGTAATGTACTATTCCGTCCCGGCGGGCGCAAAGTTACATTTCCCTCCCGCTTCGCGGGAGGGAACTCTGACTTTGCGCCTACGCCGAGACGGAAAATCGCGTTCTAACCACGGGAAGTAAAATAAAGGACCCTCAGCCGCGTGCTTACCAACCTCGCCTTCGGCTCGGCTGGTAATTGCACTGGCGGCTGAGGATCCTTTATTTTCCCTCCCTAGGTTAGAAATATACTATTTTATACTCAACCCTGACCAATAGATGACTTTTATCACCACGAGAGTCAACTAGAAGAGTTACTTGAGGCATATAAAAAATCGCTCACAGCGCGGCTACTGATGGGTTAAAACAGACAATTAGATTTGTTATTTTTAGTGACTTCTTCAATTTCAATCAACTTTTTTCAGAAATGAAAATTAGATTTTGGAATTTTGATTCTTAACTATCTCTGGATCTACTCTCAACTTTTTTTATAGTTGACAGTTGCATTTATTATTTTCTATTGTCTTTCAATCGACTCCATTTTTTTGAAAATTAAGAGTTGGATTTTTGATTCTCAATTGTCTCACAATCTACTCTTACCTTTTTTGAGAATTGAAAGTTGGATTTTTTTGTTCATGAAAATAGGATTTTTTATTCTTAATTCTCTCTCAATCTACTTGAAAATTTTCGTAAAAGTTGAGAGTTTGATTTTTCATTCTTAATTGCTTTTTAATCTACTCTCAACTTTTTCGAGAATTGAGAGTTGGATTTTTTTCTTCCGAATGGAATCCCTGTATTCGTCCAATCTGAAATTTTCATTTTTTTGTGCCAGGATGAGTAATTTTGGTCTCAGGAGTTTGAATATACAGTTTTTAGATCATGTCCGTACATATGTTTGTATGTACGTATCTGAGTTTTTTTTTCAAATTTAGTTTTTCGACCATCATTCAAAATATAATCGTCGAAATCTTTTCAATTATGGCTTAAAATATTTTTTTGGATGTTATCTCGGTCGAGTTCGAAGATAGCGGCGATCGCATCATTTGCTTTGAAATTATAGCCTAAAAAGCATTTAATCGAGATTTAATGAGAGTTTAATTACGACTTAATCAGGGCTTAACCAAGGTTTCGTCAAGGTTAAATCAATATTTAATCAACAGGTCCCGCGATCAACCCAAGGTTGATCCATAGTCAACCCAAATTTCACCCGTGGTCAAACCGAGGTTGATCCATGGTCAAGCCACGGTTGACCCATGGTTAAGCCAAGGTTGACCCATGGTCAAGCCAAGGTTGATCCATGGTCAAGCCAAGGTTGACCCATGGTCAAGCCAAGGTGGATTCATGGTCAAGTCAAGGTGGACCCATGGTCAAGCCGAGGTTGACTCGTGGTCAAGCCACGGTTAACCCAAGGCCAAGCTAAAGTTGACCAAAAGTCAATGCAGAGGTGGCCGAAAGTTGACTCACGTTCAACCTTGATCTTGATCTTTCTAGGCTCTAATGAATGGCCAGGAGTCGATTTTCACATTTTTCGCTTTTTTTCGGCTCCTGTTCCTATTTAATTTTAAAAATTTTCATTCACTAGAAATTTCATTTCAAATTATCGTTGAAAAAAAAATCGATTAAAATTCTCCTGAGATTAATTTTCAATTCCGAAAACGTTGATTGGAAATAAAGAAATCACCAAANTCACTAGAAATTTCATTTCAAATTATCGTTGAAAAAAAAATCGATTAAAATTCTCCTGAGATTAATTTTCAATTCCGAAAACGTTGATTGGAAATAAAGAGATCACCAAGAATTACCAATTTAATTGTCAATTTTCAAAACAGTTGATAATATTGAAAGGGGCTTGCATAAAATGCATTGTAGTCCTCGTTGCTCCAATCCTCAGCTAACTTTCAATTTTCTCTCAAGCACTTGGAAATTATTGAAACCCCAACTATCAGCTTGGTTCGCCAGAGTCATTCCTATAATTTTCTCGAAATCCTGATAATTGTCTTGGAATTTTCTCGAAAATCTAAGAATTTTCAAGAGCCGCGTATGAAAAAATTTCATAGAAATATCTAGCGAATTTGTTCGAAATTTCTAATGCTGTTTGTATTGAATTTTCTACTACTTTTTGACCGATTCTAGCAAAATGTTCAATAGAAAATATTCAATAGAAAACGTCAATGGAATTCGATTTTTCTATGTAACTTATACTCTTCAGATATTTTCTATAGAATGTTCTTGGCTCTAATTTTTCAAGTTTTTTTTCAGTCTATTTTTCTTTTGTTCTCATGAAGAAAATCAAACAAAAAAAGTTAGAAAATTGGAGAAGAGAAAATTCTATAGAAAATATCTCAATAGAATAAGTTGTA
>NW_021681190.1:7212-10341 GCF_001412515.2 Diachasma alloeum | reverse complement strand
AAGGATCCGATTACCAAAAATAATCCGTCGAATACTACTCGACCTCCAAAATTAATTGGACATTTCCCTCATGTTTTCCTGCGTATCAACGATCGGGATCAGTTTTGTACAAAAATTCCCTGCGCTGCGCGCTCGAGATTTTAATCTGCAAAACTTCTCCCTCTCGTTGCTACGTAACAAAACAATCGGGAAATATCCGATAATTTTGAAGGTCTCGTGGTATTACTACAGAATATTTTTTGTTAAACATCTCAATAGAATCGGCCAAAAACTAATTGAGAGTTCAATAGATATCCAATAGAATTTTGTAACCAATTCGCTAGGTAAATATTTCTATTATCCCTCGATCACTCGCGCTCGGCCGCCAGCCTTCGTTCATCGCAGGGTTAGCGCAGCGCCGCTGGAGTAAACCGAGCGCGCTGTTGCCACATCTGAAAGGCGCGCAGTGCGCCTGNTTAAACATCTCAATAGAATCGGCCAAAAACAAATTGAGAGTTCAATAGATATCCAATAGAATTTTGTAACCAATTCGCTAGGTTCGTTCATCGCAGGGTTAGCGCAGCGCCGCTGGAGTAAACCGAGCGCGCTGTTGCCACATTTGAAAGGCGCGCAGTGCGCCTCAAATGTGGCAGAGAATGAAGCTGTAAATGTAGCTCGCTTGAGTGGTCGACAGAGATTCACTCGCACCGGGCGGAGCGACGCGGCGCACTTTTCTGTCCGTTCGACTTTTTTTTTTGTAGCTAAACAAATTTTTCGAAAAAAAAACCGACAATGCCAACGCTCAATAAAAAAATTGAACTAGGAACTCTAATTTTTCAGGATTGTTTAGCGTCAAGAAACACTAAAACATAAACNACTCGCGCTCGGCCGCCAGCCTTCGTTCATCGCAGGGTTAGCGCAGCGCCGCTGGAGTAAACCGAGCGCGCTGTTGCCACATTTGAAAGGCACGCAGTGCGCCTCAAATGTGGCAGAGAATGAAGCTGTAAATGTAGCTCGCTTGAGTGGTCGACAGAGATTCACTCGCACCGGGCGGAGTGACGCGGCGCACTTTCCTGTCCGTTCGACATTTTTTTTTGTAGCTAAACAAATTTTTCGAAAAAAAAACCGACAATGCCAACGCTCAATAAAAAAATTGAACTAGGAACTCTAATTTTTCAGGATTTTTTAGCGTCAAGAAACACTAAAATATAAATAGACAAAAACAGGCGGCGCCGCGCTCATTGAGCGAGTAATTGCGGGTTAAATTTTTTCATCCGTGACTTTCTAGAAAACCCCAGCATTTTCTAGAATTTTCTAAAAAAACTGGAGAATTTCTTCGAATGTGTCAAAGAATCGGAGAATTCTCTCAAAAACTTTTTGAGATTTGAATGTTGATTATTTTTCTGACTCGGATTTCAGGCAATCAGAGCGCAGTATTTAAGGCTGTCAAACAGTTATATTTCGCAAATTTCTAAACAATTTCCGACGGAAATTCAGTAGTAACTTTTCAAATGATTCTCATCTTTCAACGCATTTCACGTTTAATATTCTGTGTGACAGATAAACAAAAAAGTGGGTTATAAATGTATGGCTGTGTAAATGTATCCGGATGCTGTTCACTGCACTCTGCTTGGCCGAAATCCGAGTGGAAAAATAATCCGTCAAATACCACTCGTGCTTCAAAATTAATCGGATATTTTGCGATAGCTTCGTTACCTAGGAACGAGTGTGTCAAATTTTGCAGAAAAATCCCTCGTGCTTAGTACTCGAGATTTTAAACCTGCAAAATTTGACATAATCCGAATAATTTTAAATATCCGATAATTTTGAAGCACTAGTGGTATTACTACTGAAAATAGGATTTTTGATTCTTAATTATTTCTCAATTGTTTCAAAAAAGTTGAGAATTGGATTCTTTATTTTCAATTAACTCTCAATTCACTGAGAGTAGATTGAGAGACAATTGAGAACCAAAAATCCAACTCTCATCTCTCAAAAAAGTTGAGGGTACATTCAGAGATACCTGAGAATCGAAATTCAAAAATCAAATTTTCAATCCCGATAGTAAAATTGATAGTAAAGAGGGCGACTGGCATAAAAAACATTTTACACCTCGTCACTCCAACTTTCAACTAACCCTGAATTTTGTCTCAAAAACCAGAAATTATCCAGAGTCCAACTCTCAACTTGGTCCGCAAGAGCCAAGTTTCCGAGAGCGTTCCAGAAAATTCTCCGGTTTCCGAGAAAATCCGTCGATTTTCCAAAAAAAATCGAAAAAATTCTTCAATTTTCTAAAAATTTTGAATTAATGTTGCAGTTTTCTAAAACAATCGAGAAAATTATTGGGTTTTTGGGAACGTTCTAAGAAATTCTCCGATTTTCTAAAAAATTCATAAAAATTCAAGCTAATTCTCCGATTTTCTATTAAATTGCACGAGGTTCGCCGATTTTCTAATAAGTTCGGAAGAATTACGGTTATCTAGAAAATTCGATGAAATTCATCGATTTGCTAATAAATTCGGGGAAATCCTCCGGTTTTCTAGAGAATTCGACAAAATTCTTCATTTTTCAAGAAAATTCTCCAGTTTATTAAAGAATTTGCGAAAATTCTGCGTTTTTATAAAAAATTGGAGGAAATTATCCAGTTTTCTAAAAACTCTGAAAAAATTCTGCGGTTTGTATTTGAAAAATGAATTTTTGATTTTCAATTATCTCTCAATCTACTTTCAACTTTTTTGAGAAATGAAAATATGATTTTTTTGCTTTTGAAAATAGCATTGTTGCTTCTCAATGATTCTGAATTGGAGATGCAAAATGACAGTCACTTTTGAGATCGCGTCATGTGACCAAAAAATAATGGTCATGTGACGCACAAATCTTGTAACTACAAATGATCGCCAGAAATAATTTCTAAGCAAATTGTTGTCAAACCATCTATATGGATACATAATGACGGTCAAACTCATTTCTAATTTGTGACTGTTATAAATAAAATAGCTTCATCTCTAGATAGATGGAAAATGACTGTAATTTTGATTTCAACATGCACATTAGGCTAATGCAAAATGAATTCAAAGATAAATTGATAATAAAAAAATGAGCTCGCATCTGTATAGATAAAAAATGACTGTCATTTTTTCTTGGCCAATT
>NW_021681190.1:0-3581 GCF_001412515.2 Diachasma alloeum | reverse complement strand
TAAAATGCTTTTTTTCGACAATTTTCTGGGGAATTTTCTAGGGACATGTCGGGCAAAAATCCGTCCAACCGGGACTTAACAAATAAAAATTGTCATGAGAGATTTGACAACCACGCATTTTTGTACGACGCAGTTGGTATCCTTGCGTCCCGATAAAATCCTATACGGTACTATAGAATCTATAGTACACTCGTCAAAATAATGTCTGGGAGCAGAGATTATAGANCAAGTCTCAATCTGGACTTCTTTGAATAGAGTAGTACCTCCGTCATCTTGAACATTTTTTAATAATATAAATATTGAATAATCTCAAGTTTCAATTTAGACCACTTCGAATATCACATCCCCTCCGTCATCTTCTTCGTCTTGCTCTGTCACACTTTCGGATTTCTTTGGCTTATCGTAGAGTGAGTCTTTGGTCATCCTCGACAACATCTCTTTTGTAGGTCTGAAAGCAACACAGCCACCGCTCGCCACGACATGCTGGATGGTGAACAGGGTACCTCGAACGGTGGATACAATGAGGCGATTTCTCAATTTCGTCTTTATGAGGTTGACTTTGGAGAACACTCTTTCGCTGTCGGCGTTTGAATAGGGAAGCGATGACACATTGAGAACGCAGCGACTCAAATTCTGAAACAAATGGACATCGCCATCGTTCTTTAGGGCCAACAGTTTCGCCCAGAATACATCAGTGTTCAGTCCCTTCATCTCGTTGTCAAGAGGGTAGCACCAAAGCCGGCGCCACTCGTCATCAATGTCCTGGTAATTCTCTTTGGCACAAACTTTGGGGAGCGCGACTAGAAAAGGAATGAGAGAAGGCGTTTTCTCTCGTTCAGTGTTTGACAGCGCGTATTTGGGCTTGAAAATTCTCAAGTTCTCCAAAAAACTATTCTCAAAGTGATGTCGCTTTCGTACCTCAAGATAGGCAGAGATCAAAAAGGCCTGACATTTCTCTCGAAAATATTTCAGTAGAACTGGGCGCTCCTGGATCTTTCTGCTCTGCTGCTCTTGTAGCACCTGTGCCCCCAGATACATCTCTTCAATTAGAAGATAATGGGATTTATCCTCAAGGTCGACGCCTGATAATGAACGAGAATTCACGTAGTTTCTCTTCATGAAACTACAAAGGAGGGTCTTACACAGATCAACCATGGTCTCATGAAGATCTGTGATTACAACTTTGGTAGACTGAAAATATCTGTTGACTTCAGTGAATTTGGTGAGAACCCACTGCAGGAAGAACAAGAACAGTTTATTGAACGGATCATTCAAACTTTCGTGAATGGACTCTGCCGCCTTCAACTTAAGTGCTAATCACTGATCATTGAAAAACAATAGCAGAGCAGCCCATTGTTCGAGAATTCTGTCTACCACTGATGTTAACGACGACCAACGTGTCTGGGATGGATGCAAGAGTGTGTGGATTTCAACGTTCGTAAACATCTGGAATTCCACGTACTCACTTTGTCTCTTACAACTGCTATTGAAAAAATTGTAGATATTGCGAGCTAAGTTTCCACAACTACGTGGTAATTGTTTACAAGCTTCGCTTGCACAAATATGCAGTGAGTGGCAAATGCACTTTAGGATCGTAATGTGTGGGTAATCTCGCTTCAAACGACTAGCAACGGAGTTATGCACACCCATTATAACGCTGCAACCATTAGCTCCAAAGCCTACGACATTTTCCATTGGAACCCCTCGCTCTGTGAAGCTTTTGATGATGTTGTTGTACAAGTGTTCTGCTGTTGCACTTGTTACCTTCCCAGGTTCCAAAACCTGTATCAAGTTCCGAAATTTCGATACAACCTTGCCTTCTCCTTCATCAAAATATCTCACAAGCAAACAACTTGTTTTAGTAGCCTAAATGTCTGTGGATTCGTCTGTGAAAATGCTGAATTTAGTCTTCTTCAGCTTTTCCGCAAGTACGCGCCTTTCCAGCTCGCCAATGACATTTTTGACAATTGCCGTTCCCTTGGTTCGTTTCACAGCCATTTTTTGAGCAATTCTGGAATCAGGGAAACATTCTTTCAGCAGGTCTGACAGGTGATCCAATGCATTGTAGGCAATTTTGTGATCGGCACAAAATGCAGCAATTTTTATTTCTGCAGTTTTGACTGCAGTGTCTAGAGGGTCTCTCCAGTGCCATCTTTACGTTGAAGAAACTGAATCACTTTTATGCTTGTGTTCTTCAGTGGTCTTTCCCTCTCTTTGTGTTTATCTGTTTTGGCATGTATCTTCAATACAGATATATCAGCAGTATATTCCTGAGAATACAATTTACATCTGGGTTTGAGAGGATTAGCAGGAACACGCTGTAGCCAAGACTTGAACTCATTCATCTGCAGCCAATCATCTCGAAACTTCTGGGCGACTTTAGATTTACTCTCTTGTTCGACTCTCAATTTCTTTTTTGGTGGTGTTCGACATCCATTATCTTCGTCTTCCATATTACCTGAAGTCAGTTTTTCGGTCAGTACTGCTGGAAATTCTAACCTTATATTGAAACCGTAAGTGCAGCTCAATGTCATTCATCGATATTTATCTGTAGTATTTACAGCAAGATTATAATCAAAATACGCAAACGTTTTTACAAATAATTGTGATTCTAGTGGAGGAATTTCAAAAGGGAGCGCCGGCACCTATCAAGCCGTTCTTGTGACGAGTTATGGAGGTCACACCGCTAGTGAATATCAGCTGTTGGGGCAAGAAAACGAGATAGGCGAAGTAGGGGGCTCCCTGTGTTGTAACGAATTTTATGATTGGTGGAATTTTTGTCTCGCTGTACATGATACGGCGGAGATTCCATCGGACAAATTCTATTTTATCGACTGATGGTTCTTCCGAGATCGCTGGCGCTCTTGGTATCCCTGAATAATGTCCGCTTTACCATTCTTAAACCTCAAATTTTTCATGAAATTCGATGTACCAATAATTCAAATGAAGATCGATTATCACCTCTACCAACAGGGTTTGAGTGTCAAACGGCTTCAATAATGACATGCGCTAAGTTAAAGCTCGTACTGGACAGAGATGGAAGTTTTTTTTAAGCTAACTTTTTTTATTGTCATTGGAGATTCATTGAAAAAATTTCATCACTACAATATATATTTTTTTCATTAATTGCGAATGAACAATATCCAGGAGATCCAGCTGCTGATAGAAGTCATATAATCAATGCAATTTTCAGGAAAGAAAAGCATTAAAAGATTTAATAAAGTTATCCGAAGATAATGAATTTTTAGGACATTCCCTTCATTCCTCGCGTGAAAAATGGTATACCATGATACCATGACGGGCATCATGGTACATAGTATCGGAGCCAGTTTCATGGTATAGATACCATGATAATGGTATGGTTGGCAACGCTGTTACCCGCACAGGCAGTTCGCCCAGCCGTCAGATTCGATCGTGGCGGCATCCCTCCGTTGGGGTCGAACTACTTTAGGCTTGGGGTCAGTCTAACCCCGAGATCTGAGCCTATACTTTAGTCAATCCTCTTTGGTCGTCTCCGTCGCGTTGGCACGTGCCCGTCCAAAGAGGATAGACCTGAGTAGAGGCCCGGATCGGGGGGTTTG
>NW_021681189.1:27602-29113 GCF_001412515.2 Diachasma alloeum | reverse complement strand
CCTCTCCCCTCCTAATTGAGATTAAGGGATGAAAAAACGGCAGTTCGCCAGAGAATTAAATTCCTCACCAATAAACCCTCTTTCATCCCTTAATCTCTCTAACAAAAAAATATAAACTGCCATGAAACTCATGGGCCAGTGAGAAAAATAATAGTTTCGCGGCGCACAGTGACTCCCGGTAATTAAAAATTCACCTCTCCCCTCCTAATTGAGATTAAGGGATGAAAAAACGGCAGTTCGACGGAGAATTAAATTCCCCATCAATTAACCCTCTTTCATCCCTTAATCTCTGTAACAAAAAAATATAAACTGCCATGAAAGTCATGGGCCAGTGAGAAAAATAATAGTTTCGCGGCGCACAGTGACTCCCGGTAATTAAAAATTCACCTCTCCCCTCCTAATTGAGATTAAGGGATGAAAAAACGGCAGTTCGACGGAGAATTAAATTCCCCATCAATTAACCCTCTTTCATCCCTTAATCTCTGTAACAAAAAAATAAGAAGTGCCATGAAAGTCATGGGCCAGTGAGAAAAATAATAGTTTCGCGGCGCACAGTGACTCCCGGTAATTAAAAATTCACCTCTCCCCTCCTAATTGAGATTAAGGGATGAAAAAAGGGCAATTCGACGGAGAATTAAATTCCCCATCAATTAACCCTCTTTCATCCCTTAATCTCTGTAACAAAAAAATAAAAACTGCCATGAAAGTCATGGGCCAGTGAGAAAAATAATAGTTTCGCGGCGCACAGTGACTCCCGGTAATTAAAAATTCACCTCTCCCCTCCTAATTGAGATTAAGGGATGAAAAAACGGCAGTTCGACGGAGAATTAAATTCCTCACCAATAAACCCTCTTTCATCCCTTAATCTCTGTAACAAAAAAATATAAACTGCCATGAAACTCAGGGGCCAGTAAGAAAAATAATTCTTTCGCAGCGCACACTGACTTTTCACCATTCGCCCGCGAATTAAAAATTCACCTCTCCCCTCCTAATTGAGATTAAGGGATGAAAAAACGGCAGTTCGACAGAGAATTAAATTCCTCACCAATAAACCCTCTTTCATCCCTTAATCTTTGTAACAAAAAAATATAAACTGCCATGAAACTCAGGGGCCAGTAAGAAAAATAATTCTTTCGCAGCGCACACTGACTTTTCACCATTCGCCCGCGAATTAAAAATTCACCTCTCCCCTCCTAATTGCGATTAAGGGATGAAAAAACGGTAGTTCGACAGAGAATTAAATTCCTCACCAATAAACCCTCTTTCATTCCTTAATCTCTGTAACAAAAAAATATAAACTGCCATGAAACTCAGGGGCCAGTAAGAAAAATAATTCTTTGGCAGCGCACACTGAATTTTCACTATTCGCCCGCGAATTAAAAATTCAACTCTCCCCTTCTAATTGAGATTAAGGAATGAAGAAACAGCAGTTCGACGGAGAATTAAATTCCCCATCAATAAACCCTCTTTCATCCCTTAATCTCTGTAACAAAAAAATAAAAACTGCCATG
>NW_021681189.1:27349-27452 GCF_001412515.2 Diachasma alloeum | reverse complement strand
GCGGCGCACACTGACTTTTCACCATTCGCCCGCGAATTAAAAATTCACCTCTCCCCTCCTAATTGCGATTAAGGGATGAAAAAACGGTAGTTCGACAGAGAAT
>NW_021681189.1:21861-22457 GCF_001412515.2 Diachasma alloeum | reverse complement strand
AAAAAATATAAACTGCCATGAAACTCAGGGGCCAGTAAGAAAAATAATTCTTTGGCAGCGCACACTGACTTTTCACTATTCGCCCGCGCATTAAAACTTTAACTCTCCCCTCCTAATTGAGATTAAGGGAAGCAAAAACAGCAGTTCGACGGAGAATTAAATTCCCCATCAATAAACCCTCTTTCATCCCTTAATCTCAATTAGGAGGGGAGAGTTAAAGTTTTAATGCGCGGGCGAATAGTGAAAAGTCAGTGGGCGCTGCCAAAGATTTATTTTTCTTACTGGCCCCTGAGTTTCATGGCAGTTTATATTTTTTTGTTACAGAGATTAAGGGATGAAAGAGGGTTTATTGGTGAGGAATTTCATTCTCCATCGAACTGCCATTTTTTCATCCCTTAATCTCTGTAACAAAAAAATATAAACTGCCATGAAACTCAGGGGCCAGTAAGAAAAATAATTCTTTGGCAGCGCACACTGACTTTTCACTATTCGCCCGCGAATTAAAAATTTAACTCTCCCCTCCTAATTGAGATTAAGGGAAGAAAAAACAGCAGTTCGACGGAGAATTAAATTCCCCATCAATAAACCCTCTTTCA
>NW_021681189.1:21467-21648 GCF_001412515.2 Diachasma alloeum | reverse complement strand
ATTCGCCCGCGAATTAAAAATTCACCTCTCCCCTCCTAATTGAGATTAAGGGATGAAAAAACGGCATTTCGACGGAGAATGAAATTCCTCGCCAATAAACCCTCTTACATCCCTTAATATCTGTAACAAAAAAATATAAACTGCCATGAAACTCAGGGGCCAGTAAGAAAAATAATTCTTT
>NW_021681189.1:18479-18917 GCF_001412515.2 Diachasma alloeum | reverse complement strand
GTCTGAACAATACTGTAGGGAGTGGGGGTGAGACGGAGACTTCTCTCTCGCACAAAAGGTTCTCATTCACGGCGCCGGATTTAGGGATTGAAGCTAGAAAATTGCGTTCAACTTTGAATCCATAGGAGATTCGCGGGTACGATCGAGACAAAATTTGTGGTGAATTTTCTAGTAAAAAATATGAAAAAAAAAAAAAAGTAATTCATTGATTCAATGTCAAGACATAAATAGCAACATATATTAGATTCGCTCTGAATAAATAAACAAGCTATTGAAAAAAAAAACATTTATATTCCGAATTACAAAAAAAAAAAAATTCATCAACTTCAATTTTTTTAATGGAAAACATTTTTTTTCCCATCTGATATTCACGCGGCTCTGGGGGATGAACGGTTGCGAATAGGGATAAAGTGCCCTAAACATTTTTTGTGTAGAATT
>NW_021681189.1:6701-18230 GCF_001412515.2 Diachasma alloeum | reverse complement strand
ATTCGAAAATTCATTCCTCCGCTCCTACTTGAGATTAAGGGATGAAACCGTTGTCATTTATTCAGAATTTAATTCTCGATCGATCGGCATCGGCTTCAATCCTTCATCTCAATTAGGGTGGGAGAAATGAATTTTCCAATCGGGGGAGTCCCTCCGAGCTCACTCGACGTCGGAGAGCCGTTCGGGGTTTCTCCGCGCTTTTGAAAATTCATTCCTCCGCTCCTAACGGAGATTAAGAAATGAAACCGATGTCATTTATTAAAAATACAATGGTCGATCGGTAGGCTTTGGTTTCATTTCTACATCTCAATTAGGGAGGGGAGAAATTAATTTTTGAATGAGAAGAACTTGTCCGGAGTTACTGCACGATTTTAAAATTCATTCCTCCTCTCCTAATAGAAATTAAGCAATGAAACCGCTGTCATTTATTTAGAATATAATTCTCCATCGATCGATATTGCTTTCATTCTTTCATCGTAATTAGGGGGGGAGAAATGACTTTTCCAATTGGGGGAGGCCCTCCGAAGAGCCGTTCGGGGTTACTCTGCGCTTTTGAAAATTCATTCCTCCGCTCCTACGTGAGATTAAGGAATAAAACCGCTGTCATTCATTGAGAATTTAATTCTCGATCGATCGGCGTCGGTTTCATTCCCTTCTCTCAATTAGGGGGGGGGGGAGAAATGAATTTTCCAATCGGGGGAGCCCCTCCGGGCTCACCGTTCGAGGTTTCTCCGCGCTTTTGAAAATTTATTCCTCCGTTCCTATCTGAGATTAAGAAATGACACCGATGTCATTTAATAAAAATATAATTCTCAATCGGTAAGCTTTGGTTTCATTCCTTCATCTCAATTAGGGAGGCGAGAAATTGATTTTTGAATGAGAAGAACTTGTCCGGAGTTACTGCACGCTTTGAAAATTCATTCCTCCTCTCCTAATAAAGATTAAGCAATGAAACCGCTGTAATTTATTGAGAATATAATTCTCCATCGATAGATATTGCTTTCATTCTTTCATCGTAATTGGGGGGGGGAGAAATGAATTTCCCTATCGGAGGAGCCCCTCCGGTTAGTCCGCACTTTTGAAAATTCATTCCTCCGCTCCTACTTGAGTAGGATAGAATAGAATTTCCCGAAGATTCCAAAAAGCTTCATTGTTCTTCGTGCATGAAAAATGGGGATCTTCGGGAAACTCCTTGCGATCACAAGACTTTTACCGATTTATTTTTCTCCGTGTGACGTCCGTATAGAAGATCAAAAAATCAATTTAACTTTGGGATAAATGGAGAGGAGAGAAAAACGTGAATATCTCGGAAATTAGATGCGACAAAGTGGGCCCTTTTCACGTGGACGTACACATATAATTGGACTGAAATTTATAGAAATTTTTAATTTGCAATGACGAAATTCCTTGAAATTTCCGTATTACGGCAACGCTATAAAAATTCCCAATAAGTTCCCGGAATTTCTGCGAAAATATTACTGAAACTTACAGACATCATTCCTGATTTCAAGACATTCCTTTGATTTTCAGGATCATGTCACTAGAAATTTTTTACAAAATGACTTAATTTTAACATTGCTTGCTCATTGCATTTCAGAAATGCAGCTGCCTAAAAAAGACACATCGATTCCTAGGAACAACGTTTTTTTTTCTCGGTAAATACAGACAATAGAGAAATGTCAGAGGACAGTGAATAAACTTCACTCGTCAAAAACTCCATAATGGCAGAGTTAAATTCCCTGATTTTTTTTCACTCTCGATTAATTTTTTAAAGATTCAAATTGATACTTAAGTATCAATTGATTAATTCACATCGTTCCATTCCATCGGGAGATATTGTCGATTGGAGACAATTTTTTATGGTCACTGAAGAATGCAAACCATTCATTTAAATCTCGCAATAATCTGCGAAAAGTCTCATTCGTTAATCTATTATTATTGATTTAATCCCATTATGTGTATGAGATTTGTTGAGATATAATCTCTCACAAATATTGAATATATTTCTCATCAAAATAATTTGAAATTCATTCATTACCTTTGTATCACTGACAAAATATGTAATAAATGTGAATAAGATGAATTGCTCGTATTTTTTTTTTTATTAAAGATCTAGTTGTATAGAAATTCAAATAAATGATCCTCTTTCGCTCAAGACTTCATAATTCCTTCTCTCCCTCTCCTTTATGATCAACTAATTTACAAATTAAGACAATAAGAAGTTGTATGAACGAAAATGGGATAATCAAGCGGATGAGTGAATGCAAAGGAGGTTTCATGTTGGATTTAAGATTGGGAACGCATCCCTGTTATCGACTGTTTCCATGGTAATAGATGAAAATTTCTTTACCCACAGAGACGGCCTCTCGATTAGTTCATGCGCGCCACCGCTATCAAACTCTGATCGAACAGTTCCCATAAGCCTGAGCAATCTCCCCTATTATCTCTGGTTTAACACTTTCCATTGGCCCTGCTCATCTCCCCTATAATCTCTGGAGTAACTAGACGTTTGTTGCTAGAGGTTGGGTTGGGTCGTTCCTTTTGATCCCATTCTTTCATGCAACCCACCCTACCAGAAAACGTCTAGTTACTCCCAGAACTTAATTTGACGACTGTACAGTTGTGGAAGTACTAACGCCCCCCCCCCCTAAATAATCTCTTGACTAATAAAGCTGATATCTCCGTATGTGAAAATGGCAGGAAGGAGTTTATCCCTATTGCTAACACACTCCGTAAAACCCACGGTGGTCTCTCGCATCTCCCGTGTCTCAGTCATCACTCGATTGAATGCGTCCTGGGAGCCTCGGGATAAGATCACTCACACGGGTCAAGTACGTCAAATTTCTTCTTCTTGGGTTGATGGCTTGAAAGGCCTGAATGTTTGGTTACGTCAGGATCTCTTGAAATTCAATGCTAAACTGCGAAAGTTTGAGAACTTTGGCAATTTATTCATTTTTCAGACATTAAAATGAACTTTGATTTATCTAAATCGTATCATTCAGTCACCAAATATTGATGATTATCAATAATCTTCTCAGAAATTTGATGCGGACGACAGGAGACTCGTACGTTTCATTGACCGACCTAAGGAAGTTAACGATCGTTGGGCAATTAACTTGATCGATGAAGTCTCTCCTACTAGCACTGAAGCAAGAATTATCTGTTGCAATGGGGGCGGAGGACCCCTGGGTCACCCGAAAGTCTACATAAACCTGGTAAATTCAATATTACCGTATGCATGAAATGAAAAATATTCATTGAGGCTCGGTTGCATCAGCTTCTGTCAACTAAATCGTGAGTTAAGAAAAAATGGAAATTTAGAAGTCCGATGGATTATTTTACCAGAGGAGTATCTAAAATTAATCTCAGGAAGAAAGAAAAAATTAATCCCAGGGGGGTAAATCAGTATTAACTCGAATAAGGCTACACGATAAATAGAAGAATATTCTTCACGGTGAATATTAAAAAAGTTATGACCTTTAAGATACAATTCGCTCCGAAGATAAATTTTACCCTAGGGTTCATTTACTGAAAATGGTTTTGTACGGTTGCTTCAGTTAACTAAATTGTAGATTAAGAAAAAATTTGGAAAGTTAATGGATTAATTGACCAGGGTAGTCTATACGTTGTGACAGGTTCCGTATACACTGTTAGGCCCATTGAATTTTATCATTAGACTTTATGTTTTTGGGGTCCCTGAATATGAATATGTTAACCGCTTTTACGAGATGTGGTTAGTTCTGTTTATTTATAACAATTTAGTTGTTTATAAAGTTTCAAACAAAAAATGTTCCTCGTTTAAAAATACGTATATTTTGTAATACATATATTATTTTTATTCCTATCTTTAATACTTATCACCTCTGAAAGCTCTCCGCTCAGGTTATTACAATGGAAACGGTTGGGAATAAATGAAAATAGTTGAAATGAAAAATATTCCTAATTGAAAAAAAAATTAAATTAATAAGCTGTATCTTCGATACAGCTGTAATAGTATGTGGATACGTCCATGGTCTTTCCTTCTTTCTCGAATTTCCTAGAAACTCCTTGCATTCCCCCGAAATTTCTGGAAACTCCTTGAATTCTCTCGAATTTTCTAGGAATTCCTTGAATTCCCTCGAATTTTCTAGAAACTCCCTGAATTTCCTCGAAATTTCTAGAAACTCCTTGAATTCTCTCGAATTTTCTAGGAATTCCTTGAATTCCCTCGAATTTTCTAGAAACTCCCTGAATTTCCTCGAAATTTCTAGAAACTCCTTGAATTCTCTCGAATTTTCTAGGAATTCCTTGAATTCCCTCGAATTTTCTAGAAACTCCCTGAATTTCCTCGAAATTTCTAGAAACTCCTTGAATTCTCTCGAATTTTCTAGGAATTCCTTGAATTCCCTCGAATTTTCTAGAAACTCCCTGAATTTCCTCGAAATTTCTAGAAACTCCTTGAATTTTTTTCGAAATTTCAAGAAATTTCTCGAATTACCTTGAAATGTCTGGAATTTTCTAGAATTCCGATAGATGCCGATGCACGTAAGGACCGTTTCCCAAAATGACCCTCCATATTGAAACCATAGACGTATCTGCGTCAAAAAATACATAATTATTGTCTTATAATATTTTTCCATAACTTCAACGGTTAACGAAATAATTTTATGGAAATGGGTAAAAATAGCCCCTATTGCCATTGAACGTGATATGAAATCCAAGTTATCTTGGTTAATTTTTCAATTTGTCAAATTGTGAAGTGATGCATTTTCTAGCCGTTTCTAGATCAATAATTTTCATTATGAACTTGTTTCTCTTCTCCGATTATTTACGGCCATATGTGAACGAAAAGACCGCGAGTGCTGCCTCTAAAACGTCGCTAACAATATCACCGAATGTCTAATATAACACTTTTTAGGTCCACTAAATTTTATTATTGGACTTTGTTTTTGGCGTCCCTGAATATGAATATGTTGACTGTTTCTGTGACCAAGATAACTCGGATTTCATATCACGTTGGATGACAATTAAGGCTACTTTTCCTCATTTCTATCAAAGTATTTTGTTTAACCGTTGAAGTTAGGGAAAAAGGTTATGAAAGAAAAATTATGTATTTTTTAATAAGGTACATTTTTTATTTCAACTATTCTCGTAGATTACCGACCGTTTCCTTAGTCTTGGACTGTTCCGAAGTACTGTATATATCGTAGACCGTAGAGTTGAGCGCTGTAAAGAAGAGCTGAAGAGGCTAGACTGTTGTGGAGTCTCCAGATACTGGACCAGGAGTTCGCTTTTGCAGAGGTGAGGATGGACATGACCGGACCGGCTGCAACTTTGGTCTTTCTGCACACTTCCTTGGAGGCTAGCTTACACCAAGATAAGTGTAGCCGTCCACCACATCAACCTTCTGATCGTTCAGGTGAAGATTGGATACTGACTGGGCCTCGCTGACTTCAGCTGAATCGGTGAGACCTGAACGAGTTCTCACTTGGAGAGAAGCCTGGTTGTAGAATATTATGAGAATGCGCAGGATCTTTGAGCTCATACCCAGGTTGTACAGATATGTCCAGAGTTGCTAATGTGGTACAGAGTCAAATGGCCTTTTGAAATCGATAAATATCGCACAGAGTTTACCATCCTTGAGACGGAGTTTCAGGTGTACACCCGACTGAAGGATAAATATATTATCTGCAGTACCTCTCCTTTTAACAAAACCAGCTTGTTTCTATGGGATAAGATTCTAAATTATGGCCCAGTTATAAAGCCTGTCCTTCAGGATCTGAGTGAAAATCTTGGCACCAGAGTTGACGAGAGCGATACCTCTGTAATTAAAAGGGTCCGCTGGTGGATCTTTTTTGTGCAGCATGAACAGGACTGATTCAGTCTAGGCACAGGGAAAGTCTTCCATCATCAAAATCTTATTCAACAGTCTCAGTAGGTAGCATGGTCCAGAAGCGGGTCGAGAGGTCCAAAGAAAGTCAGATCTGAGTGGAAACGAGGAAGATGAAATTTTCTTCAGGAACTCTGATGAAAATCGAAAAAAAAAACACCCAATTACATAACTTCTATTTTGAAGCAAAATAATTATGATTCATGCTGAATATCCAAAAATTATGACTTCTGCAATATAATTCACTCAGAACATAAATTTCGACCTAGGGTTTATTTGCTGAACATGGGCTTAGTGCAACCGGGCCTGAATCTTGTAAATTGAACAATTCTCCCAAAATCTCGAGTTTAATTTTCTCTCATTTTTTCTCAGGATAAGCCTGGGAACCATACTTGTGGATACTGTGGCCTCAGATTCACCAAGGAGCACCATCATTAGCCCTCGAAATCACTGTAGTTGGAACAAAAATTAGAATATTCTAATTTCCTCAAAATTCTTAATAAAAATTAACTGAAATTTGAAATTAACATTTCTTCATTCATAACTCTTATTCTCTATTCTAAATTTGGAACGAATAAAAAATATTTTTGCTTGAAATGATATTTATTTGTGTTCCAAATGGAACATATTAAACTGAAGTCTCTCTCTTGTAAATTATTATTTCAGAATAATTCCGGAGTTGGATTCTCGCGACTGGAAGTGGGGATAGTTATAGTTCTTGCCACAAAGGAATGATTGTGGCTGGGTACCCCTACTCTCTCGAATTTAGCTCCGACTCCAAGTCCCCCACCCATGGAGAATAGAAGGGCCGGAGTCCGAAGGGGGGGGCTCCATTCGTACTTCTACAACTGTACACTAGTCAACTAAAGTTCGTAACCGAGTTAAAATTGATTACGGAAAGCAGTGTTGCACGGAGTATAGGCCAGAAATGAATGGGTGGGTTCGTGCCTTTGTAATTTCAGTTCATGCTTCAGCGATGACGTAGTGGGGAGGAAACAAGTGAATTGGGCGGATTTTCAATACTCAATTTCGACGACATCAGTGTTAACCTCAATAATGATCCTTTAATAAAAAGGAAAGCATAATGGCTGCCGAATGAGAACTCGAATTGAGAAAAGTCGAATCGATTTCTCTGGAAGTCGAACTCGAATGAGAACGAGCTTCGGAAAGTTACTGTCAGATGGCATTGCTTGGGAAATTGGCGCGAATTTCGAATCACATTTCGGAAATTGTGACAGTTGTGGAAAACGTCTCGTCATATGACCGTCAATGACAGGTCATGTAATGCATTCGCAGCTCTATCTGCATCTTATTAAAAAAAAAAACGAATTCTCAACTCTGGAAAAGTTGAGTGTAAATTGAAAGGCAATTGATGATCAAAAATTCAATTTCCAAAATGCAAATCTGAAAATAAATTGAGAGATAATTGAGAATCAAAAATCCCATTGTCAAAAAAAAATCCAGTTCTCAATTCTCAGAAAAACTGGAGATTAGATTGCGAGATTATTCAGAATCAATAATCCAATTTTCAACTCTAAAAAAAAGGTGAGAGTAGATTGAGAGATTATTGAGAATCAAAAATTCAACTCTCAACTTGCGAATTGAGAGTTTTTGTGAATTGAGAGTTAGATTTTTTGTTTTTGAAAATCGGATTTTTGATTAGAGAATCGGCGAATTTTCTCAAAAATTTTCTATATTGGAGCTTTTCCTGAAATTTAGCGCAAACACGGTGAGTTTCACTTGTTTTGTTATTTTTGTCAATTATCATTATTATTATTATTATTATTA
The DNA here is from genome assembly GCF_001412515.2 of Diachasma alloeum. Lineage (NCBI taxonomy): Eukaryota > Metazoa > Arthropoda > Insecta > Hymenoptera > Braconidae > Diachasma > Diachasma alloeum. The sequence goes on along the minus strand of NW_021681189.1, from coordinate 10,573 downwards.
GTGTTATTATTATTGTTACGGCTGTAGGAAAGTGCAATACAGTGTGTTGCTCTATTTCCACGAGTGGGAGTGAGATGCAGGAATGCTTGGTACCCGTGGGCCCTCATTGGGTTACACCCCTGAGCTATCCGCTCGACAATTCTCATTTCCATACGCCGAGTTTCGGGGGTTTCAGTGGCGCCATCTGGCACATTTTTCCATAACTGAGCGAGACAGTATGGCGACAGCTGATCGCCTCAATTCCGATTCCACTGATTGTGGGAGTTAGCGGCGTCTAATCCCTTCGGAACAACTCCGGAAAAATAGTCAAAAGTAGTTCTTTTAACGGGAATTAGTTCGCGAGAGTGTCTAGTGTATGTGAAAATTGGAATAAGTGTTTATAACTTTGGATATTTAAGGCCCGGTTGGAGGGATTGTTTTCCCGAGTGGCGATTTTACGCCCCCCCAGTTTGCGGTCAAAGCAAGAAGCTTTATCCCGACCATAGCTATCTCGGTAACTACGGGAATCGCAGGAAACCAGGGTGACATATAAAAGTGGGGCTTGGAAGGAGCCCCGCAGTTTTTGTTTCTTATTTTGTTCGTGTTTATTTTTTCCGGTAGATCTTCTTATGTTGACTATGAAGTTTTCGAGAAATATTTCCGATTTTCGAGAGAATTCTGCGGTTTTTGCGAAAATTCCTAAAAATTCTCCAGTTTTCGAAAAAATTTCAAGAATATTTAGAGTTTTTAAACAAAATTCGAGGAAATTCTAGGGTGTCCGAGCACGTTCGAAGAAATTCGGAGATTAATTTCTGCTCCTTTATTTCACCCAGTTTGCAGTATTCGGGTTCACGTCACTCAGCTGGCATTTGAACCCCAAAAAAGCCCAAAATAATGAATCAATTCAGACTCAGTGAACCGAATTTGAAGAATTGGAAAAATTTTNCTCATTTCCATACGCCGAGTTTCGGGGGTTTCAGTGGCGCCATCTGGCACATTTTTCCATAACTGAGCGAGACAGTATGGCGACAGCTGATCGCCTCAATTCCGATTCCACTGATTGTGGGAGTTAGCGGCGTCTAATCCCTTCGGAACAACTCCGGAAAAATAGTCAAAAGTAGTTCTTTTAACGGGAATTAGTTCGCGAGAGTGTCTAGTGTATGTGAAAATTGGAATAAGTGTTTATAACTTTGGATATTTAAGGCCCGGTTGGAGGGATTGTTTTCCCGAGTGGCGATTTTACGCCCCCCCAGTTTGCGGTCAAAGCAAGAAGCTTTATCCCGACCATAGCTATCTCGGTAACTACGGGAATCGCAGGAAACCAGGGTGACATATAAAAGTGGGGCTTGGAAGGAGCCCCGCAGTTTTTGTTTCTTATTTTGTTCGTGTTTATTTTTTCCGGTAGATCTTCTTATGTTGACTATGAAGTTTTCGAGAAATATTTCCGATTTTCGAGAGAATTCTGCGGTTTTTGCGAAAATTCCTAAAAATTCTCCAGTTTTCGAAAAAATTTCAAGAATATTTAGAGTTTTTAAACAAAATTCGAGGAAATTCTAGGGTGTCCGAGCACGTTCGAAGAAATTCGGAGATTAATTTCTGCTCCTTTATTTCACCCAGTTTGCAGTATTCGGGTTCACGTCACTCAGCTGGCATTTGAACCCCAAAAAAGCCCAAAATAATGAATCAATTCAGACTCAGTGAACCGAATTTGAAGAATTGGAAAAATTTTCAAAAGTCCTTCCTCTCTATATTGACCTGATCTTCTTAGTATGTAAACAATTGACAAATTGACTCTTTTGGACAGAATTTTGTTTCCTATAGAAACACCCAACATTGCGAAGAAATTATGTCCTNATAAGTGTTTATAACTTTGGATATTTAAGGCCCGGTTGGAGGGATTGTTTTCCCGAGTGGCGATTTTACGCCCCCCCAGTTTGCGGTCAAAGCAAGAAGCTTTATCCCGACCATAGCTATCTCGGTAACTACGGGAATCGCAGGAAACCAGGGTGACATATAAAAGTGGGGCTTGGAAGGAGCCCCGCAGTTTTTGTTTCTTATTTTGTTCGTGTTTATTTTTTCCGGTAGATCTTCTTATGTTGACTATGAAGTTTTCGAGAAATATTTCCGATTTTCGAGAGAATTCTGCGGTTTTTGCGAAAATTCCTAAAAATTCTCCAGTTTTCGAAAAAATTTCAAGAATATTTAGAGTTTTTAAACAAAATTCGAGGAAATTCTAGGGTGTCCGAGCACGTTCGAAGAAATTCGGAGATTAATTTCTGCTCCTTTATTTCACCCAGTTTGCAGTATTCGGGTTCACGTCACTCAGCTGGCATTTGAACCCCAAAAAAGCCCAAAATAATGAATCAATTCAGACTCAGTGAACCGAATTTGAAGAATTGGAAAAATTTTCAAAAGTCCTTCCTCTCTATATTGACCTGATCTTCTTAGTATGTAAACAATTGACAAATTGACTCTTTTGGACAGAATTTTGTTTCCTATAGAAACACCCAACATTGCGAAGAAATTATGTCCTGAAACATTTTTCCGTATTTGCAACGGTTTCATCAATATGAATTCATAAACAGATGATGTCCCTGATGAATTAAACCCAGAGTTGACTCTGGGTTCATGGACATAACCCAGAGTCAACTCTGAGTTTTCTCCATGAACCTAGACNAGCTCGTATCTGTATAGATAAAAAATGACTGTCATTTTTTCTTGACCAATTGTGACGGTCATAGAAGGGTGGGGAAATTGTTACAGTTGGGACAGTAAATGGGTTTTTGAGGTTTCTTCGATATTGCCTACTAAAAATGTTGATTAAATTTTCTTTCACATTTCACGCAATTGCTTGTTTTTTATGATACATATGATTCATTAAGGAATCTACTCCGTGTATTCCAAATTATTCTTTGAGATAATTTGTTTCAAAACAAAAAATCGATTTTCAATGGGAAAACATTTTTTTTTTTATTATTCAAAACATTTCAAAAAAGNATGGGAAAACATTTTTTTTTATTATTCAAAACATTTCAAAAAAAATTGGTCTTCATTATTTTTCCCCTCACTGAACCGTTTGATTGATAAAAAATGATAAACAATGACGAACGAATTCATTTATCATTATTTACTCAACAATTAGTCGGGATGGAGGCAAATATCATAACGACTTAACTTTGTTAAAATGTCTGGCATATTCAGGAACAAAATTCTCCCTATGACAATTGATTTTTTTTTCTTTTTGTTTAAACAATAAATGAAAAATCAATCCGGTATACATGAAATAGGCATCTCCATTAAATATCCACGTATGATATACAGAACCAATGAAACCACGGGAATTAAGAAAAAGAAATCAGTCAGCATTTTAAGTAAATAATACCGGAAAAATCTTAACAAATCATTTATTTATGAATTTTCATTGAATGGGCTCCCTTTTCATATTTATAGTCCACGATACATACACGATTTACTCGTCTAATAGACATTATCTATAGGATTGAAATTAGAATACAACATATAAGTACATCCTCTTATAAGAGGATGTACTTGTAATTAGAATACAACATATAAGTACATCCTCTTATAAGAGGATGTACTTGTATGTTGTATTCTAATTTCAATCCTATAGATAATGTCCATTAGACGAGTAAATCGTGTATGTATCGTGGACTATAAATATGAAAAGGGAGCCCATTCAATAAAAATTCATAAATAAATGATTTGTTAAGGTTTTTCCGGTATTATTTACTTAAAATGCTGACTGATTTCTTTTTCTTAATTCCCGTGGTTTCATTGGTTCTGTATATCATACGTGGATATTTAATGGAGATGCCTATTTCATGTATACCGGATTGATTTTTCATTTATTGTTTAAACAAAAAGAAAAAAAA
>NW_021681189.1:4565-4789 GCF_001412515.2 Diachasma alloeum | reverse complement strand
GGATTTTTTAAAAAGTCACGGATGAAAAAATTCAACCCACGATTACTCGTTCAATGAGCGCGACGCCGCCCGTTTTTGTCTATTTATATTTTTGTATTTCTTGACGCTTAAAAATAGTTAAAAATTAAAGTTCCTAGTTCAATCTTTTTATTGAGCGTTGGCATTGTCTGTTTTTTTCTCGAAAAATTTGTTTAGCTACAAAAAAAAGACAAGTCGAACGGACA
>NW_021681189.1:2008-4434 GCF_001412515.2 Diachasma alloeum | reverse complement strand
GAGCGAGCTACATTTACTTCTTCATTCACTGCCACATTTGAAAGACGCACATAGCGGTAGTCGCCAACATGGCAACAGCGCGCTCGATTTACTCCAGCGGCGCNTGGCCGATTTTATTGAGACGTTTAACAAAAAATATTCAATAGAAAAAGTCAATAGAATTCGATTTGTTTTCTATATAACTTATTCTATTGAGATATTTTTTATAGAATTTCCTCTTCTCAAATTTTCGAACTTATTTGTTTGATTTTCTTGATGAGAACAAAAGGAAAATAGTAGAAAATTTGAGTCAAGGACATTCTATAGAAAATATCTGAAGAGAATAAGTTACATAGGAAAATCGAATTGCACTGACTTTTTCTATTGAATATATTCTATTGAACATTTTACTAGTATCGGCCAAAAACTAGTAGAAAATTCAAAACAAACTGTAATAGAAATTCCTAACGAATTCGCAAGATTTTTCTATTAAATTTTTTCATATGCGGTTCTTGAAAATTGTTAGGTTTTCGAGAAAATTCCAAGCAAATCTTCCGAATTTCGAGAAAATTATAGAAATGACTGGCGAACCAAGTTGATAGTTGGGCTTTCAATAATTTCCAGTGTTTGAGAGAAAATTGAGAGTTAGTTGAGGATTGGAGCAACGAGGACTACAATGCATTTTATGCTAGCCCCTCTCAATATTATCAACTTTTTTGAAAATTGAGAATTGGATTTGTAATTCTTGGTGATCTCTTTATTTCCAATCAACTTTTTCGGAATTGAAAATTAATCCCAGGACAATTTTAATATATTTTTTTTTCAAAGATAATGTGAAATGAAATTTCTAGTGAACGGAAATTTTAACTAGGAACAGGAGCCGAAAAAAAGCGGAAAATGTGAAAATCGACTCCTAGCCATTCATTGGAGTCTAGAAAGATCAATATCAAGGTTGAACGTGAGTCAACTTTGGGCCAACTCTGCATTGACTTTTGGTCAACTTTGGGTCAACTTTAGCTTGGCCTTGGGTTAACCTTGGCTTGACCTAGTGTTTCTCGATCTACCCAAGCAGCACAGTGCTGGAGGGTGTCTGCAAGTATACCAAAAAGGCTGTCTAATGTCTGTCCAAAAAGGTAGCTTGTATCTAGAAGTTACCCAGAAGTTAACTAAAAGTTATCGTATGACTGCAAGATACCTTTTGGACGGACATTAGTCAGCCTTTTTGGTATACTTTCAGATATCTTTCGCAAGGTTTGCTACTTGGGTAGTACCGATACTTACTTGTATCGATATTTTTTGGCACAAAAAATATTTGCGCATCGCGATATTGGGTGTATCGATATTTCTGGGTTGGGATCGATATTTTCTCAGGGACAAGTAATGAGAAAAAAAATTAATCTAAAAAATATTCATAAGGGATTTAAAGACCAGGGAGGTCACAAGAATAAGATGATTCATCGGGGTCAAAATATCAGAAGGGACAAAAGGATCACAAGAGGATGGTCAAATTTCAAGAGGGTCAAACATCACGAGGGTCGAACGTCACGAAGGCCACAAGGGAATGATCAAATTTCACGAAGGTCAAAAGTCACAAAGGTCTCATTGAGACGATCAAGTTTCACACGGATCAAAAGTCACAAGAGTCACAAGGGGACGATCAAATTTCCCGAGAGCCAAACAGCACGAGGGTCACAAGGGGATGGTCAAATTTCAAGAGGGTCAAACATCACGAGGGTCGAACGTCACGAAGGCCACAAGGGAATGATCAAATTTCACGAAGGTCAAAAGTCACAAAGGTCTCATTGAGACGATCAAGTTTCACACGGATCAAAAGTCACAAGAGTCACAAGGGGACGATCAAATTTCCCGAGGGTCAAACAGCACGAGGGTCACAAGGGGATGGTCAAATTTCACGAGAGTCAAACGTCACGAGAGTCATAAGGGAATGCCTAAATTTCACGAAAGCCAAAGGTCACGGGGGTCACAAGGGGATGATCAAATTTTACAAGGGTCAAAAGTCACAAGGGTCACATGGAAACAAGGTTCACAAGTGTCAAACGTGACGAGCGAGACAAGGAGACGATCAAATTTCACGAGGGTCAAACAGCACGAGGGTCACAAGGGGATGGTCAAATTTCACAAGGGTCAAACGTCACGAGGGTCACCACGAGATGGTCAAATTTCACAAGGGTCATAAGGGGATGGTCAAATTCCACGAGGGGCAAATTTTCACGAGGGCCACAAGGAGACGGTCAAATGTCACGGCAGTTAACCGACACAAGGGGACGGTCAATTTTCACAAGGCTCAAACTGGGAGGGACACAAGGGAACGATCAAATTTACGAGTCAGTATGAAAGTCACAGGGAGATCGCCAATTTTTGAACTATTCAGGGCCCGAAATGATTCCGTGAAAAATTCAATAAACTTGAATAATGAACACCATTAT
>NW_021681189.1:0-1952 GCF_001412515.2 Diachasma alloeum | reverse complement strand
TCCAGGGCCCGAAATATGATTCCGTGAAAAATTCAATAAACTTGAATAATGAACACCATTATACTTCCTACAAAGAGTTGGAAATTGTTCCATGTGATTCTTAAAGATCGTTAAAGCATTGTATTTCCTTGTGACTCTTGTAATCCTTTGCTCCTCGCTCCTTTGATGTTGGACCTTCGTGGAAAATGACCATTGAAACATTCAAACGTCATAACATTTCATTATTCCTTTGTGACTCTCGTGACATTTGACCCTCGTAAAATTTGACCATCCCCGTATGACTCTTGTGTCGGTTGACTCTCGTGAAATTTGACCATCTCCTCGCGACCCTCTTGCTGTTTGACCCTCGTGAAATTTGACTATCTTCTTGTGACCCTTGTGTCGGGTCACTCTCGTGGAATTTGATCGTCTCTTTGTGATCCTCGTGCCGTTTCCATCCCGTGAAATTTGACCAACAAAAAAAAACAAAAATTCTAAGAGAATTAGAATTTAGAGAGAAAAAATTTCCGCTTCACCCAGCCGGGAATCGAACCCGGGTCTCCCAGATACGCGCCGGGCACTCCCCCGTGAGACCCTCGTGACGTTTGACACTTGTGAAATTCGACCACACTCTTGTGACCCTTATGACGTTTGACTCTTGTGAAGTTCGACCATCCCCGTGTGACTCTCGTGCTGTTTGCCTCTCGTGAAATTTGACCATCTCGTTTTGTCTCGTGCCGTTTCACTTTCGTGAAATTTGACCATTCCCATATGACCCTCGTGTCGGTTGACTGGTGAAATTTAATCGTCTCCCTTGTGGCTTTCGTAGAGTTTAACCCTCGTGAAATTTGATCATTCCCTAGTGACTCTCATGACGTTCCACCCTCGAATGAAGAAAATAATAATTCTGTGCAAAACGTAATGTGAATGACACTGAATATTCATAACTTATCTCAATTTTTCCTTGCGTAATTTAATTGACAAATTTGGATTGAAAGTGGCGGAATCTATAGAATGGTCTGTACCTAATTTTAAACAATACTGGGATATCCTCACGTGAATGAATCTGAATGTTTAAGGTCTTTTAACGCGACATTCTTCAACTTTAATTTTTTTTCTATTTGCCAATGTCATCCACAATTTTTAAAAAGATCGATATTACGAATATGGATATTTTCCAAGGCGATACTTTGTGGTATCGATACCAACTAATCTGCTTCGATACGATACTGAGTATCGATATTTTTTTGGGTATCAGGAAACACTACTTGACCACGAGTCAACCCTGGCTTGACCACGGCTCCACCTTGGCTTGACCATGGGTCAACCTTAGCTTGACCATGGGTCAACCATGACCTGCCCATGGGCCAATCTTGGCTTAACCGTGGATCAGCCTTGGCTTGACCATGGGTCGCCCTTGGCTTGACCATGGGTCGACCTTGGCTTAACCATGGTCAACCTTGGTTTGACCACGGGTGAAATTTGGGCTGAGAATGGGTCAACCTTGGGTTGATTGTGGGTCAACCTTGGCTTGATCGCGGGACCTGTTGTTTAAATCTTGATTTAACCTTGACGAAATCTTGGTTAAACCCTGATTAAGCCGCGATTAAACTCATTAAACCTCGATTAAATGCTTTTTAGGCTATAATTTCAAAGCAAATGNATAAAAAACAAAACATCATGCAGTCGAATTAACCCCTCGTCAAGCTGACAGATTGAAGTCAATTGTGGTACTCCGAGGATTTTTATTCGAAATGAGTAGATTCGGAGTTCATTCCCTGAAAACCATTGATGAAAAAGTAAAGGGGAATATTCCCGTCAATACGGAGAAAACGAAGAAGACAATTTGGAATCACCAGTTTTTGGAATTACCAGTTTTTGTGATGAGAGAAACTACACATTGAGTGCTGATACACACATTGAGTGCTGTTGTGTTAATTATAAAATTTTCGTTTCTCAATTGTGAGTTTCGT
>NW_021681188.1:33070-42550 GCF_001412515.2 Diachasma alloeum | reverse complement strand
AAAAATTTAATATAACGCCATCAGGTGGCCAAGGTAGGGACGTAACAAAACAATCAATAATGATCTTAGTTAACTCATCATAAGTTTTAAGGAAATTTTCATCAGAAATATTCATTAAATCTTCACTCAATTCAGACTTCAATTTATTTTTGAATTGTTTCCAATCGACATTAGTAACCGACATTTTAATTCTATCTGTTTATTTCTGAAACTTTCCGAGACCCAAAGAAATAGTAATTGGAAACTGATCACTTCCGTATGAGTCATTGCTAACCGACCACTGAGATAATACTTTTAATTGAGGAGAACAAAACGATATATCTGGAACACTAATTTTCCCCTGAGAGTTCATTCAAGCCCTCTGACCATTATTTAAGATACATAATTCGTTTTCTAAAACAGACTCAACAAGCCAAGGACCTTCTGAACTGGGGAGTTCACTCCCCCATCCATTAGAGTGAGCATTAGAATCTCCACATATAATAACATTATTCAAAGTTCTTTTAACAAAATTGGAAAGATTTTTCCAATCATGAGCTTAAATGTAATTGAAAGGCGATCGATAAAAATTATGGACTTCTAATTTTTTCCCATTCCACTCTAATTCAATTTCTACCCATTCAAAATCCTGAGGAACATTTAAACTCAGTCTTTTGTAGTTTATAAATGATATAATAAAGATAACTGAACCTCCACCCTGAACATTTTTTGGTTGATTCACATTAACAAAATAGAAGCCCTTCAAATCTATCTCTTCATTATCCTTGAAAAAGGACTCATTTGAACAAATTATATCAAAATTTTCCGCCAAATAAGAAAACTCATCCCACTTATTTAAAACGCTTCTACAATTCCATTGAAGTATACGGAGATCCATTATTTATTCAGGTTTCTGTAACGTTCTTCCGTCATTTTAATCCCTTCGACAACCCTTTCATCATTACCTAAAACATCTTTCAAAATCTGACTGAATTTACTCATTTCAATCATAAATGATTGCTTTCAATAACATTCTCATAACCGTTGACCTGCCTAGGTTCTCGCAGTCCACTGTAGTCACTGTAGGCACTCCAAAGTCCATCATACCCTCCCCCAATACAAGAGTTCGGGTTATGATGTTCACCGTAGCACAGTATCCCCACAATACCAGAAGCTACTCGACAAAACGCGATGGGGAATAAATCATCAATTTCCGAAAATTCATTTGGTATCTTGGTACATTTCAATGTTAATCATAAATCCCGACTACAGCTTGAGGGCATGGACTGATAAATTCTGGGGTCATTTCCGAATGTTGTGTGTCTCCTTCCAATCAACACAATCCTGTGTACAGTGCAGAGAATGGAATATGTCCACTGTTATCACGTTGTTTTGAAATGCAAGAGGCATTCCTGATGATAAATCAGGGACAGGTGCTGTAGTTTGAGGGTGTACATCAACACCCAGCTGGGTGTTCCACCCTCGCAGTCTTACATTGGGAAACCTCGTAATGCCAATGATCATATCTAGTTACACGCATTATATAGTAGATTATTCCTTCATATCATGCGCATAATTAATTAGTGGATATGTTCATTGTCATTACGATTTTTTTCCAAATGTAAGACTTTCCGAGGGTAGAATACTCAGTTGGGTGATGACGTACCCTGCCTCACATACCTTGTCATTCGAACGGACCCCAAAATGATTATTGTCGAACATTTTTCTTCCATGCTATTTTCACATTTATTTTGCAGGAGTACGAGACCATTGCCTTCTGGCATTTCAAGCACTTTGATCTCCGTCACCAGTGCTATTGCGCCTTTCTTGAGCTAGTGTTCTGTCTCAACATGGAGTCTTTCAAATTAAACTTTGATGCTCTAATTCACGCAATTGTCTGGAGAAAGGTCATGTTTCAAACCAGTTTACTCGAGATTCTCCTCACTCGTTCTTTCACGAGGCTTCCACAGCTGAAGAAATATTCGTTATCATTGAAAAAAGATGGGCTGGAGGCACCCCCGGTGTTTGTCCTCCACGAGTTGCTCCTTCACGTTCAGGCATGCGAAATCTGCTCACGGTTGCACGGTGTATCAATTGAAACATTTGGATACGGGAGTGGATTGAGCGAAGGAAGAAGAGAATCCTACAAAACATACTTGAAGTCTCATATTTCACAGGTTGAGGAGTTGCTTCTCATCTCCACAAATCTAAATGATACTCAGCGGGATAAAATTAATGCGTATCTATCAGCACTTTGTGACAGGCCTCCCTTTATTCTCCACGGTGTCGGAGTTGTTAACGAGGATGACGTGTATGGGGAGAAAAGAACGAGACCGGTAGATTTTGAGAGGGATGTAACGGAAACGCAGGAGTTTCTTAAAGCGAAGCGAAGTGCTGACAATCAAGAAATCGCAGATTCCCAAGGAGACGATGACGACCGCGATGACGGCGGATCCAGCGAGGAGTCGAGCGAAAATGAGGACAGCGACAGCGAAAGTGAGTCAGGCAGCGACTACAAGGACGCCGTCGATTAGAAGAGCCAAAAGGATATGTGAGGATGAAGAAAGAAAAATTGTATGGGAGAGAAAAGTGTTGGAGAGACAGAGAAAAGGATTCATTGTTCTTCATAAATCATAATTATTTATGAACTTATTCGGCATTGTCCAGTCCACTTGATTTTTTGTGAGTTTTTTTTTTAGTTCTTCACCTGAATAAACTAGAGTGCTATTCGAGAGAGAAGATGTTGTAATATCGTTATTATCGTTATTTGATGTAAAAGTATTTATCTCAAAATTAAATGTACTTACCTCTATAACCTGACTAATTTTTTGACAATGATTCAGCAGAACCGCTGGTGGCAATAGAACTTTTCCTTGATAAAAAACTCAGCTAGGTGCTGTACATTTGCATGAATCAATACTTGGGCTTGAATCAACAGAAATGAAATGAAATGAATTGAAATCCATGAGAAGAAACACAGGTGCTGATCATCATCCAGCTGTACATCATCACCCAGGCTGGTAGCCTTACAACAACAATATGTTGCCGAAGTACATAGTTGGCTACACCCTCGGCCCCGCGTCGAGGTTGAAAGAATTGGAGAGGCACGCTTTACGTCAGGAGAAATTAATTCTCTCCGAGCTGACGTGGCGAGCCCCTCCAAAACCAGAACATGTCCTGTGCCCAAGCTTCGCATACCGAGGCCCGACCTATGTCCAAAAAAGCTCGAGCTTCGTGCATAAAGACCCGAGGCAGCACAGAGGCTATGAGAAGCCATCTCTGAGAGCACTCGAGATGGAAAGGCACACCGAGCCCATAGAGACTGTAGAAGTCATCTATGGCGAGCTCGAATTGCAGGAAACTGAAGCAGCACACGCCTTGCAAAGTCGTGATGCTCCTTCAGGGAGGGGTGGACGTGCTGGTTTCACCAGGCACTTGTTGGTGTGTCGCAATTGCGACCGTGTAGGCCACACGTTCAGATTTTGGACCGCCGAACGAACCGTATTTTATTACGGATGCGGTGCCACAGGCGTCCACTTGCCAGAGTGCCCAAAATGCCGTCCAAAAAACGGGAAACCGGCAGCGTAAATAACGAAAATTCGTCTGCGCCGCCGGAAATCTCGGAGAATTTGGAAAGAAACCCAGTGGAAGAGGCAGAAAATTCCTCAGAAACTGTAGGAAGGGAGATCTTAGGGCAGAATCATAGCCCAGAGGTCGGAACAACTGCTGTACAAAGGGGAGAAACGCCCGCGGCAGTGGCAGAGGAGTCTCGAGAGGAGGGGAGAGTGGAAAAACTCTCGCTAGAATCCCTGACGGACCCCATTGCATTGTCATCGCCAGAGATAAACTCTGATCTGGAGTTTATCAATCAGGCGATGAAAGAAGGAAAGACATTTGCCTTTCACGTGAATATCGAAATTCACGGAAGGAAAATACGCGCTCTAGTGGACTCAGGGGCATCTCGTACCTTCGCTGGAGAAGCGGGGATGAAGCTGCTGAGCGAGCTAGGTATGAGTGCGAGAAGAACACCACCGAGAAGAGTTCTAGTGGCGAATAGCCAACTAGAGGTGGTAAAGGAAGCCTCTAAAATACCTCTGGTATGAGGGGGAAGACCCGTCACGGTTGAAATTCTTTGGATGGCTTCGCTATCCGAGGATTTCATACTGGGATTGGACTTTTTGAGAGAAGCACGGATGGTCATTGACTTCTTTGACCAATCCTGGTTCTTTAGAGATAAACCTGACGAAACATTCAAGTTTGTCTCGGTGGACCGAGCCTGCCACATAACTGTGTGTAACGGCTTGAGGGTACCTGAAGAAGAGCAAAATAGCCAACTCCAGAGGCTCCTGGATGAAAAAATTCCAGTGCATGAAGGAAGTCCACCGATTTCCAAGCTACCACCCCACAAGATTGACGTGGGAGGGCACGAACCTATCCGACAAAGGGTCAGAGTCGTGTCCGAACACATCAAACTGTCAATGTGGAAGGAAGTAGATGAGATGCTCCGAGATGCAGTTCTCAAGCCATCCCAAAGTGACTGGAATAGTCCCGTAGTGATGGTCAAGAAAGCCAGCGGAAAATATCGGTTTTGTATCGATTTCCGCCGGGTTAATGAAGTAACGAAAAAGGATGCTTACCCGGTTGCAAATATGACCGGTATCCTTGATGAGTTAGGACAGGCCAATTATATCACGACACTCGACTTGAGTGCCACGTATTGGCAAATACCGTTGGCGGAGGAGTCGAAAGAGATCACTGCCTTCACGGTGCCGGGAAGAGGGTTTTTTCAGTTCGAACGCATGCCGTACGGACTGACAAAAGCACCCGCTACCTTCCAAAGAGCCCTGGACAAATTAATCGGTCCAGAGATGTATCCCCACGTGTTCGTGTTGTAAAGGATTCACCAGCAAATATCCCAAACTATTTTGGGCTTTTTCCCTATCGCTCAATTAAGTCGGGCGCCAGCTGGATTTTCACGGAAAATCCAACGGTAAACCGGCCTCAGAGGATATCTCGTCTACACTGAGGACTTTCGTGGCGGGGCTAACAATGCCGAGCCAGCATCAGCATGAACGGTAGAGTGGGCGAGGTCCACCAATGTTGGAGCAAAATCCATTTCCCTACTCTGGGTGTATTCAACCCCAGAAATAATGAAATATTTCTTTCAAGGGAAAATTCCCTCGTTTCCCCGTCCAAGACGTTTTAAACAGTCCATAACGCTTCCTATCCTGCTCCAGAGGGCTCGAATCTGGAGAAGCTGCGAATTATCTGCGAATCCTTCTCACCCCGCAGGGCGCCGAACACTGAGAGGCAGATGCGACCTCGGCCCCTGGAGACTATCTCACTGGCGGAGAGTCCACCCCAACTAACCCCAATGCTCGGTAAAAGCAATCTCATCGCGGGTCAACACCCGGAGTACTAGTCCTAGAGGCACGCGAAGTCGGATGTCCAGGAGTCTGCACTACCCCCCATCCGCGGACTCCCGCACACTCCATTCCCCTCGTCGCGGGTCATGAATCCCTGGAATCACGGAACGAAGCATTCCACGACTCCAAAGCAATTCTGTTCTTTACGTATGGGACGCTGAGCGTCCCCTTCCCTCGCTGTCTCTGACTCTCAGAGAAAGCGTCCCCTTAAGAACCCTTACGGATTCAAGCCACTACCAGCTATCATCGAGGACCGGACGATTCCATCCGCGCGAATCAAGCGCCTGTCACCGACTGTGTCGAAATCTCCTCGGGCCTTCTCCCCCTAGTCTGAATATCTCAGCGGCGGTGGGTCATTCGTTACCCCACCACCACCAAGCAGCTCGACAGCAATCGAGGGGGCGCTAGTCCTTTCACCTAGCCGTTGGTCCCTAGGCTAAGTCAATAGTGCCTCTAGATTCACCCAGTTGGAACGCCTGTACGTCGGCCCTGAACTCCCTAACACAGCTGGGCGAGTTTCTAGATATGGCGACACGGTATCGACAGCCTACAGTAATACCGAGGGGCGCGGTTACGCCCAGCCACGCATTTCAGTATTAGTGTTTCATGGTCTTCTTACCTTCCGAGCGGTTCTCGGCCGTCGTCAGATGTCTCTCTCATCTTCGGCTTAGCTTCTGCAGCTAGCCGCTAGATGTCGTTCCTGGCCTTTCTCTTTTAGGTCTTTCAATTAATCTTTTATTTTTCCGCAGGGTAATATATTAACCCCGGAACGAGATAAAATCTCGTTACAGTGTACTTGGATGATATCATTATCGTCTCAAGGACATTTGAGGAACATCTCACGGGGTTGGGAAAGGCCCTCGATAAATTGAGAGATCACGGTCTCACAATAAATCGAGAAAAGAGTGTTTTCTGTCGTTCCGAGGTGAAATACCTCAGATTCGTCGTGAACAGTCAAGGACTACAAGTCGACCCCGAGAAAACATCGGCAGTCGTGGATTTTCCCGTGGCGAGGAATCTGAAACAGATTCGTCGTATTCTGGGAATGGCCTCCTGGTATAGACTATTTATACCGGAGTTTGCAACCATAGCTCAACCGCTGATACTTCTGACCAAGAAGAATCAGCCGTGGTTATGGGGAGAAGAACAGCAAAACGCCTGCAAACGGATGCGAGCAGTGTGGGACTTGGGACTGTACTCACGCAAGTACAGGATGGACAAGAGCGAGTTATAGCTTACGCTAGTCGCTCATTAACGGGCCCTGAAACAAAATACACAGTGACTGAGCAAGAATGCTTAGCCGTTGTGTGGGCCATTATGAAGTTCCGCTGTTACTTGGAGGGCTACCCCTTCACAGTAATAACGGACCATAGCGCCTTAAGGTGGCTTCATAATATGAAAGACCCGGCTGGAAGGCTAGGGAGATGGAACCTTCGATTGTTAGAGTATGATTACAAAATCATACACCGGAAGGGCGCGCTTCACCATGTGCCTGACGCCTTGTCACGCGCACCGGAAGAAGCGACGGAGTTGCTCTCGATGGCGGCAGATACGGAAGATAAATGGTATCTCCGGCGCTGTCGAGACGTACAGAGAATCCCGGAAAAATATCCTACATGGAAAATTTCCGAAGGATTGTTGTACCACCTGAGGCCGAAAACATTTGCCTCAGTGGACAATCAAGACTTGGACGAGTGGAAATTAGTTCTCCCTCGTGAAATGAGACGTGCCGCTATACGCGAATGCCACGATTTGCCGCAGGCAGGACACCAAGGTGTTGATAAGACCTGCCAACGCTTGGCCAATCAATATTATTGGCCAGCGATGTTTGAGGACGTGATGAGGTACGTAAGTGCGTTTCACGAATGTCAGCGCTGCAAACTGCCACAGCAAGCCTCGATAAGCTAGATGGGACCTCGCGCAATCGAGAAACCCCGGTCGAGAATATCGGCGGATATTATGGGTCCCTTTACGGGTAGTAAAGCAGGACACAAGTATATCCTAGTAATCCAAGACTTCTTTACGAAGTGGATATAAGTGCGGCCGTTGCGCAAAGCAACCGGTGCGACGATCCGGAAAGCATTGGAGGAAACCATTATGTATCGATGGGGAGCTCCACGAGAATTGCTGACCGATAATGGGACCGAGTTCGTAAATAAGGGCTTGAGAGAATTGGCTGCTTCAACTAATATGAAGCACCGAACCACGCCGCCATATCACCCGCAAGCGAACCCCACTGAAAGAGTGAACCGTTCGCTAAAAGCTATGATACGAGCGTACGTGGATCAGGATCACCGTGAATGGGACTGTCATCTGGATGCATTTCGCTTTGCATATAATACAGCACAACACAGTTCCCTGAAGGCAACCCCGGCTTTCGTAAATCTCGGGCGAGAGCCAAAGCCAGCGAATTCGCTGCGACGAAAGCTGGAGGGAGAGGTTGAAGTTGAAGAAACTCCAACAGAGGCCTGGGTCGAGCGCATGAAGCGCCATGACACCCTCAGATTGGCCTTTCGGCATGCATTAGCCGAAGCTAATGATCGACAGGCGCAAAGTTATACATTACGCCGAAGGAAAGGTGAATTCGAAGTCGGTGAACTGGTCCTAGTTCGCGGCCACGAGCTGTCGAGTGCTGCAAAGCATCGTTCAGCGTCCTTGAACAAACCGTTCAATGGACCTTTCGTGGTGACCGAGAAACACTCCAGAAACTTTTACCAAGTTTCTGATATGGTGGGTCGTAATACCAAAGAATGTGCTATAGTGTACATGAAGCCCTATAGGGAAGCTTTGCAGGACCCCCCGACTGAAGAGTCGGAAGGAGAGGAATAGTTGCTCCTGGAGGGTTTGGCTTGAAACGTCTAAGTTTCGGGTCGAAAACTCTCTTAAGGAGGGAGGTATGTAACGAGATTTTCTCGTTACGGGTTGAAATCCCCTCAAAAAGATACGTGAACTCTAAAATTAAGACATGAGGCGACATCTGGAGGTGGCTGAAGAAAGCCGCGACTAGATGAACTCAGCGACAAACCGATGAAAGACCTAAGGCATAGCGGTTACAGGTGAAACCGCGACCTCGGGAGGTCTGGAGGACGTTAATAGACTATCGCTATTTTGGAATTCGCCCAGCATGTGCTAGGGGAAAAGGGGCCGACGTACAGGCTGTCCAAGTGGGTGATTCCATAGGCTATGTCAGAGTAGACTAGGGACCAACGGCCAGGTGAGAGGACTGGTGCCCCCGGGATCCCGTCGGGTTGATTGGTGGGGATACGGTAACGGAATGACCTATCGTCGCTGAGATATCCAGACTAGGGGGAGAAGGCCCTAGTAAGATTCCGAGTTAGTCGAACGCGAGCGCTTGAACCGAGAGGTTGAAACAATCTCTCGGCGTGCTGGATATTGGAATGGCTGAAGAAGCCAGGATAAGGGGTTTCGGACTCCACGTCGCCTCGGTGAATAACCGTTGGCGGCGAGCGTAGGGGGATGCTCCTGCATCCCCCACTAGTAACAAAGGAGTTATTTCGGCACACGAGGTGACGACTTTGTTGTTTCCGGCGTCATCCGGCTCGGCGAAACAAATGCCGAGCACATGGGCCCGTGGGTCTGGAGTAGAGATCGTCCTCCTGTCGACCCGACCATGTGCCGACATTNAAATGCCGAGCACATGGGCCCGTGGGTCTGGAGTAGGGATCGTCCTCCTGTCGACACGACCATGTGCCGACATTTGAGTACCCGGAGGCGGTGACGAGCGATAACCGAAGCGGTAACTGGTGGCCGAGAGTGTGGATGGTCGTGAAGTGGGTAACAGTGTTCCACTTTGGTCGGATCAGCCTCTCGGCGTCCCAGGCTCGAAGGAGTCCCGGCTGATTCGCATTTAGCTCTGAAAAACTCCCCCGAGTCGAAAGACTCGGGAAGAGAATGAACACTAGCAGAGTCGAAGGATTCTCTAGGAGGTCATGAATTTAATTCATCATGGAGAGTGATGCCGCAAGGTATAATACACGGGTTGCAAAGGCTCGTGAGGATGTGGTGGTAATACTCCTGGTGGACCTCGCCTACTCTACCGTATCACGCTGATGTT
>NW_021681188.1:32668-32946 GCF_001412515.2 Diachasma alloeum | reverse complement strand
AACCTCCCGTGAAGGTTCGGCTGGCGCCCGACTATTGAGCGATAGAGACGGCTAAAAAGTAGTTTAGAATTTTCCTAGGTGAACAACCCGGGAAAATATCCTTACATATAATTATAAGAAGACTTCTAGCATCGTCTTGATGGCTGCATGTGATAATAATTTGTAAGGATATTTTCCCGGGTTGTTCACCTAGGGAAAATCCAAACTACTTTTTAGCCGTCTCTATCGCTCAATAGTCGGGCGCCAGCCGAACCTTCACGGGAGGTTCGACGAAAACC
>NW_021681188.1:31967-32474 GCF_001412515.2 Diachasma alloeum | reverse complement strand
CTCCTCAGAGCCTGGGACGCCGAGAGGCTGATCCGACCAAAGTGGAACACTGTTACCCACTTCACGACCACCCACTCTCTCTGTCACCAGTTACCGCTTGGGTCATCGCTCGTCACCGTCTCCGGGTACTCAAATGTCGGCATATGGTAGGGTCGACAGGAGGACGATCTGTACTCCAGACCCACGGGCCCATGTGCTCGGCATTGGTTTCGCCGAGCCGGATGACGCTGGAAACAACAAAGTCGTCACTTCGTGTGCCGAAATAACTCCTTTTTTACTAGTGGGGGATGCAGGAGCATCCCCCGACGCACGCCGCCAACGGTTATTCACCGAGGCGACGTGGAGTCCGAAACTCCTTATCCTGGCTTCTTCAGACATTCCACCATCCAGCACGCCGAGAGATTATTTCAACCTCTCGGTTCAAGTGCTCGCGTTCGACTCCCTCGGAATCCTACTAGGGCCTTGCCTCCTAGTCTGGATATCTCGGCGACGATAGGTCATTCCGTT
>NW_021681188.1:31487-31792 GCF_001412515.2 Diachasma alloeum | reverse complement strand
CCTTAAGAGAGGTTTCGTCCCGAAACCTAGACGTTTCAAGCAAAACCCTCCAGGAGCAACTTTCCCCTCCTTCCGACTTTTCAGTCAGGGGGTCCTCCAAAGCTTCCCTATAGGGCTTCATGTCCACTATAGCACAGTCCTTGGTATTACGACCCACCATATCAGAAACTTGGTAAAAGTTTCTGGAGTGTTTCTCGGTCACCACGAAAGGTCCGTTGAACGGTTTGTTCAAGGACGCTGAACGATATTTTGCAGCACTCGACAGCTCGTGGCCGCGAACTAGGACCAGTTCGCCGACCTCGAAT
>NW_021681188.1:30933-31453 GCF_001412515.2 Diachasma alloeum | reverse complement strand
CCATATCAGAAACTTGGTAAAAGTTTCTGGAGTGTTTCTCGGTCACCACGAAAGGTCCGTTGAACGGTTTGTTCAAGGACACTGAACGATGTTTTGCAGCACTCGACAGCTCGTGGCCGCGAACTAGGACCAGTTCGCCGACCTCGAATTCACCTTTCCTTCGGCGCAAGTTATAACTTTGCGCCTGTCGATCATTAGCTTCGGCTAATGCATGCCTAAAGGCCAATCTGAGGGTGTCATGGCGCTTCATGCGCTCGACCCAGGCCTCTGTTGGAGTTTCTTCAACTTCAACCTCTCCCTCCAGCTTTCGTCGCAGCGAATTCGCTGGCTCTAGCTCTCGCCCGAGATTTACGAAAGCAGGGGTTGCCTTCAGGGAACTGTGTTGGGGTGTATTATATGCAAAACGAAATGCATCCAGATGACAGTCCCATTCACGGTGATCCTGATCCACGTACGCTCGTATCATAGCTTTTAGCGAACGGTTCACTCTTTCAGTGGGGTTCGCTTGCGGGTGATACGG
>NW_021681188.1:28629-30867 GCF_001412515.2 Diachasma alloeum | reverse complement strand
TATTTACGAACTCGGTCCCATTATCGGTCAGCAATTCTCGTGGAGCTCCCCATCGATAAATAATGGTTTCCTCCAATGCTTTCTGTATCATCGCACCGGTTGCTTTGTGCAACGGTCGCACTTCTATCCACTTCGTAAAGAAGTCTTGGATAACCAGGATTTACTAGTGTCCTGCTTTACTACGCGTAAAGGGACCCATGATATCCGCCGATATTCTCGACCAGGGTTTCTCGATTGCGCGAGGTCCCATCTGGCCTATCGGGGCTTGCTGTTGCACTTTGCAGCGCTGACATTCGTGACACGCACTTACGTACGTCATCACGTCCTCAAACATCGCTGGCCAATAATATTGATTGGCCAAGCATTGGCAGGTCTTATCAACTCCTTGGTGTCCTGCCTGCGGGAAATCGTGCCATTCGCGTATAGCGGCACGTCTCATTTCACGAGGGAGAACTAATTTCCACTCGTCCAAGTCTTGATTGTCCACTGAGGCAAATGTTTTCGGCCTCAGGTCGTACAACAATCATTCGGAAATTTTCCATATAGGATATTTTTCCGGGATTCTCTCTACGTCTCGACAGCGCCGGAGATACCATTTATCTTCTGTATCTACCGCCATCGAGAGCAACTCCGTCGCTACTTCCGGTGCGCGTGACAAGGCGTCAGGCACATGGTGAAGCGCGCCTTTCCGGTGTATGATTTTGTAATCATACTCTAACAACCGGAGGTTCTATCTCCCTAGCCTTCCAGCCGGGTCTTTCATATTATGAAACCACCTTAAGGCGCTATGGTCCGTTATTACTGTAAAGGGGTAGACCTCCAAGTAACAGCGGAACTTCATAATGGCCCACACAACGGCTAAACATTCCTGCTCAGCCGGAATACTACTACTGCTACTGTGTATTTTGTTTCAGGGCCCGTTAATGAGCGACTAGCGTAAGCTACAACTCGCTCTTGTCCATCCTGTACTTGCGTGAGTACAGCCCCAAGTCCGACACTGCTCGCATCCGTTTGCAGGGTAAACGGCAGTGAAAAATCGGGACAAGCAAGAGTTAGAGCCGACGTTAAGTGCTTTTTCAGCGCTTCGAAGGCGTCTTGCTGTTTTCTCCCCATAACCACGGCTGATTCTTCTTGGTCAGAAGTGTCAGCGGTTGAGCTATGGTTGCAAACTCCGGTATAAATCGTCTATACCAGGAGGCCATTCCCAGAAAACGACGAATCTGTTTCAAATTCTTCGGCACGGGAAAATCCACGACTGCCGATGTTTTCTCGGGGTCGACTTGTAGTCCTTGACTGTTCACGACGAATCCGAGGTATTTCACCTCGGAACGACAGAAAACACTCTTTTCTCGATTTATTGTGAGATCGTGATATCTCAATTTATCGAGGGCCTTTCCCAACCACGTGAGGTGTTCCTCAAATGTCCTTGAGACGATAATGATATCATCCAAGTACACGAACACGTGGGGATCCATCTCCGGACCGATTAATTTGTCCAGGGCTCTTTGGAAGCTAGCGGGTGCATTTGTCATTTCGTACGGCATGCGTTTGAACTGAAAAAACCCTCTTCCCGCACCGTGAAGGCAGTGATCTCTTTCGAGTCCTCCGCCAACGGTATTTGCCAATACGCGGCACTCAAGTCGAGTGTCGTGATATAATTGGCCTGTCATAACTCATCAAGGATGCCGGTCACATTTGCAACCGGGTAAGCATCCTTTTTCGTTACTTCATTAACCCGGCGGAAATCGATACAAAACCGATATTTTCCGCTGGCTTTCTTGACCATCACTACGGGACTATTCCAGTCACTTTGCGACGGCTTGATGATTCCATCTCGGAGCATCTCATCTACTTCCTTTCACATTGACAGTTTGATGTGTTCGGACACGACTCTGACCGTTTGTCGGATAGGTTCGTGCCCTCCCACGTCAATCTTGTGGGGTGGTAGCTTGGAAATCGGTGGANTTGGGATGGCTTGATGACTCCATTTCGGAGCATCTCATCTACTTCCTTCCACATTGACTGTTTGATGTGTTCGGACACGACTCTGACCCTTTGTCGGATAGGGTCGTGCCCTCCCACCTCAATCTTGTGGGGTGGTAGCTTGGAAATCGGTGGACTTCCTTCATGCACTGGAATTTTTTCATCCAGGAGCCGCTGGAGTTGGCTATTTTGTTCTTCTCCAGGTACCCTCAAGCCGTTACACACAGTTATGTGGCAGGCTCGGTCCACCGAGAC
>NW_021681188.1:28244-28357 GCF_001412515.2 Diachasma alloeum | reverse complement strand
CAGCCAAGGTACGAGATGCCCCTGAGTCCATTAGAGCGCGTATTTTCCTTCCGTGAATTTCGATATTCACGTGAAAGGCAAATGTCTTTCCTTCTTTCATCGCCTGATTGATA